>NW_011476717.1:20337-21160 GCF_000754665.1 Bison bison bison | reverse complement strand
TTTCCATGCTATTCTTTCCATTCATCCCACCCTCTCCTTCCTCCCCACTGCCTGTGCCCATAAGTCTGTTCTCTATGTCTGCATTTCCATTACTGCCTTGCAAATAGTTTCATCAGTACCTTCTTTCTGTGATTCCATATATATGCATTAATAGATTAAATTTATTTTTATCTTTTTTGACTTACTTCATTCTGTGTAATTGGCTCTAGGTTCATCCACCTCATTAACACTGATTCAAATGCATTCCTGCTTATGGTTGAGTAATATTCCGTTGTATTTGTACCACAGCTTCTTTATCCATTCATCTGTTGGTGGATATCTAGGTTGCTTTTTAAAGGTTTCAGGTTGGTTTGTTCTAGAGAAAAGAACACTAACCATATAGTCAGGACACCTGAGATCTGGATGCAGCTCCCTCAGTGTCTAACCTGAGCAAATGCCACCAGGTTCTCTCATCTGCAAAGTGTGGCTAACAATGGGAACTGCCTCATAAGGAGACCCCTGAGTTTATTGTGCTTACGATAGTGCCAGCTTCATTTAAACACTCAAGAATGTTTGATCCTTGTGTTATTCTCACTTTCAATAAGGGTAGTAATCACTCAGTGACTACAAGTGAGAACTTGCTTTGTAAACCACAGTGGACGCACCAAATACTATCGTTAAAGGCATATCACGCAAAGACTGTAAAAGCATAGGTGGTTCTCCCAATTTGTTCCTCATTTTCACTTTCTTTTGGAGAAGGCGATGGCACCCCACTCCAGTACGCTTGCCTGGAAAATCCCATGGGCGGAGGAGCCTGGTAGGCTGCAGTCCATGGGGTCGCTAA
>NW_011476717.1:17736-18976 GCF_000754665.1 Bison bison bison | reverse complement strand
CCCCTTTTCCTCCCGCCCCCAATCCCTCCCAGCATCAGAGTCTTTTCCAATGAGTCAATTCTTTGCATGAGGAGGCCAAAGTACTGGAGTTTCAGCTGCAGCATCATTCCTTCCAAAGCACACCCAGGGCTGATCTCCTCTAGAATGGACTCGTTGGATCTCCTTGCAGTCCAAGAGACTCTCAAGAGGCTTCTCCAACACCACAGTTCAAAAGCATCAATTCTTCGGTGCTCAGCCTTCTTCACAGTCCAACTCTTGCATCCATACATGACTACTGGAAAAACCATAGCCTTGACTAGACGGACCTTTTTTGGCATTACTAAGCAACTAAGCAGCAGCATGATAATGCTACACTCATAATTCATTATTGAGAATTCCTATAAAGACAATAACTTTGAAAATTGTTTTCCAATGATGAAAATTTAATATAGAAATAACAGGTTACATTTATTGAGCAAACACTATGTGCCATGCACAATTCTCAGCACTTTATATTAATGAATTTTATTTTCAAAACAATTTTTTCAGCTAGCTACTGCTATTATTCCCATTTTATAGATGAAGAAAATCAGCTTTTTTTAAAATTGAATTATAATTGACAAACAGTATTAAAATAGCCTTATGTGTACAACATAGCAACTTGATATTTTTATACATTACATAATGATCACCAAGTCTAGGTACCATGTGTCAGCATACAAAGTTATTACAATATTACTGACTACATTCCTTATGCTGTGTATTATATCCCCATGACTTATTTTATAAATGAATATTTGTAACTCTTAATCCTTATCTTCTATTTTATCTGCCCCTTTCCCCACCCCATTTCTTCTGGCGACTACCAGTTTATCTCTGTATCTATGAGTCTCTTTTGTTTTGTTTGTCTTTCAGATTTCACATATAAGTGAAAACATATAGTATTTGTCTTTCTCTGTCTGACATCTCACTTAGCATAATCCCTCTAGATCCATACCTGTTCTCACAAAGGCAAGATTCCATTTTTTTATGACTGAGTAATGTTCCACATCTTTATCCATTCCTCTATCAATAGATACTTAGGTTGTACCCACATCTTGGCTATTATAAGTAATGCTGCAGTGAATATAGAGGTACATATATCTTTTCAAAACAATGTTTTTTTCCTTTGGTTAAATACCCATAAGTGGGATTGCTGGATCATATGGCAACTCTATTCTTTTAAGCGAACTTCATACTGTTTTCTGTAGTGGCTGGATCA
>NW_011476717.1:17094-17636 GCF_000754665.1 Bison bison bison | reverse complement strand
TAGTGGCTGCATTAAATTACATTTACACCAACAAGGCTTGTGGGTTCTCCACACCCTCAACAATACTTGTTGTTTCTTTTCCTTTTGGTTACAGTCATTCTCACAGGTATGAGGTGGTATCTCATAGTGATTTTGATTTGCATTTCCCTGATGTTAGGGGTGTTGAGCACCTTTACATGTACCTCTTGGCTATTTGTTTGTCTTGTTTGAAAACTCAGGATCTCTACCCTTCTAAATTAAGTTGACTTGATATTGAGTTTTTGAGTTATTCAGGTATTTAGGATATCAATCCCTTATCAGATATATGATTTGCAAATATCTTCTTCCATTCAGTAGGTTGTCTTTTCATTGTATTGATGGCTTCTTCACTGTGTGAAAATAAGCTTTTAGTGTCATAGCACATAGCAATCTGATCCCAAAATCCATAGTCTTACAAGGTTACATTTTGTAGATGTTAATTTTGACTTTTCAGTAAGCTTTTCTATATTTCAGAAACTTTTTTAAAACTTCATTTTTCTTAGATTAAAAAAATATTTATTTTA
>NW_011476717.1:14703-16994 GCF_000754665.1 Bison bison bison | reverse complement strand
ATTTATTTATTTTAATTGGTGGATAATTACTTTACAATATTGTGATGGTTTTTGCCATGCATCAACATGAATCAGCCACAGGTATACACATGTCCCCCACATCCTGAACACCCTACCCACCTCCCTCCCCACCCTATCCCTCTGGGTTGTCCCAGAGCACTGGTTTTGAGTACCCTGCTTCATGCATTGAAATTGCACTGGCCATCTATTTTGCATATGGTAATGTACATGTTTCAATGCTATTCTCTCAAATCATCAGACCTCAAACATTTTTGTAGACCCTTGCAAAGCTCTTGAGGCCTAGACATCATTCCTGTGGTACTTTTCAAAAAAAAATGGATCTTACCAGCCCCATGAATTCCTGTCTGATGCCTGAAGAGAGGGAAACCTCAGACACAAGCTCAAGAAGATGTTTTGGCAAAGGATTCAGGTACACAAGCACGAAATAGCTCCACATGAAACCTTACATCTGAGGATGAGGTCCAGTTTCTGGAAAGGGAGAACCTTTCCGTTTCTCATAAAAGACAGCATGAGTCCAGTGGAGTAGAAACTTTAGGAATCTAACAGCGCTTGACAATTCAGGGTTTGCAAATCTGGAAGCACCCAGGGATTTATTCTACACACAAATAACCACAGTCTTATGGTTGTAGCAGAAGCAAGATTGAGACGCTGCTCTCATGTGGCTTTTTGAATATTAAATATCAACCAGAGCAACTATCAAGTTGCCATTATCAAGTTATCAAGATTCTAAGAGGATTATCTGTAAGGACACATAAGGCATCTTTTGTGGAAGTCCAAGACATATTTGGAGGGACTTTGAATCCCAGCATTATTCAGGCAAAAACAAGTCAGCTAATAATAGGTGATGGTTGCAAATATAAATTTTAAAAATCAAGCTGTGATGAGAATTGGGGGAAATTTTATGGTGAGGAGAGGGGGAATTTTGAGAAATTCACCAAAAGTTATTCACAATTCGCAAAGTGAATTTAAAGTGCTTTTTTTGGATAAATCCTCTGATAAATAATAAGTATTCTTTGTAGAAAGTAAGATAAACTTGTATTTGCATCCAACTGAGATAGCAGCAGATGAATTGCTGACATGAGCAATGTCATATCTGGAGACTCTCTGGCAAAGGAGAGCTGCTAACATCCATCATGAAGAATAACATCCTTAAAAAGAAACAGATTCCCCAGCCCCCAAATATTCACTGGTGTCTAAATCTGACAATTCTTTTCTTTCAGATAAAATTGTTTGTAAAACATATTTTACCCTCAAAAGTGGTTGTTCAGGTAAGGTTTATTTAATGAATGGATTTGCTCTGTAAGTATTATCAGCATTCTTTAAGCACTACTTTACGTCTACACAAATCTTGCCAATTCATTAGATGAATATGTATTAGGCATCTGCAATGTGCAGAGTAGTAGAAAAAACACACAAAGGATGCTGCATCTTCAGGAACTCACAATCTATTGCAGTGATTCTCAAAAGGGCAAGGAATTTATGCCAGTTTCCTCTTTCTCTGTAGCTCTGAACCTCAACAGGGATACATATCACATGTCATGGTGGGGAAGGGGTTCAAATGTATCCCTCTACAAAGATGACTGGTTTAGAATTACTTCTGGGGAATTTCCTGGTAGCCCATAGGTTAAGACTCTTGCCCTCACTGTCGAGGGCACATGTTCAATCCCTGGTTGGGGAACTAAGATCCTGCAAGCCACGGGGGTTGAAATAAAAAAGAGCATGCAATCACTTTTGTAGAAAGTCACAGCTATCTACCAGAGTGACACACATCTTGGTTATGTTGGGACTGGATAAATGGTTGTCCACTCCATGAAGCCTTTCCTCTTCCCTCTGGTTTAGCAGGAAAGATAAAATATATGCACTGAATATTTCAAATGGTGAGCTAACACTCACACATATGCATGCTCGCATGCACACACACACACACACACACACACGCATGCATTTGAACCAAACACTTCATGGAGCAATACTAGCCCTTTGTGTGATTCATTCTAGTATTTTCTATTTCAACTGAAAAGCAATACAGATCATACCTCACAAAATTAATTTCTCAAAACACTCATGAGTTTCCATCTAGAGTTTGAAAAATACTTTTTTAAGGTTTGGTAATGGTTGGAAGACAGAGATGAGGAAGAGAACGTGACATGCTGTGTTCCTGCATTATTATCATAAAAATAATGTGCTTGTATACAATTTATCAGGTTGTAGGCAGCAGCAGGCAGCTCTAAGTAAGTTTTTATTTATTCAGTCATTCAATCTCTATTGCC
>NW_011476717.1:10675-14584 GCF_000754665.1 Bison bison bison | reverse complement strand
AACAAGTTCTCAGCCAATCATCTTACATTGCATGCCCCTGTCCACCAAGAGCTGAGAAAACAATAAGAATAGGTCTGCTTCACTAGAAAAAATAATGGAAATACATATTCAGCAGTAATGAGCAAAGCCTTCTTAGTATGCAGAAGACAACACTAGAAATTGATTCCAGACCCCAAGAGTCACTTTCTCCTAGACACCCTAGAAGGGCAGCAGTGACACAGAAGAGCAGACAAGACTAGGGCCCACCATTTTCATCCTCTAATTTTCTTCAGGTCAAGTGAATCAAAGAACTGAAGTAAACACAAATTAATTCAAATCCCCTTTCCCAAATCTCCTCATCTCAGATTCTAGGAAAGAGTCAAGACACAGAACAAAGCAAGGCTCAAAATTTAAAATGACAATGAAACACATCACAGACCCACTGATAATGAAGTCATGACATTTTATTAACATCTAGGAATAATGTCCCTAAATACTTTTCCGTTTTGTTGTTGTTCCTCATTGATTCTAATTTAGATTGCTTCTGGCTCATAAGCCAGGTAAATATGCAATCATTAACACATCACTCTATAAAACTTAGCCATCATCTGGGTTCCCCTGCATATCCATTCCTATGGAGCACCTTTAATGGTGTACAGGAAAATCACACTAATTACCTAGGACTATTAGTTCTGAATAGAATAGTCTTCACTGTAGTTTCTGAAAACTTGTGTTTAGATAATGATCTTATTAATATTGTCTAAGCATAATCTAAATAAACTCCAATAAACTTTAGCAACATACAGCCTTATATTCATTACATCTAATTGCATTCTTTCATTCAACATGTAAATTTGACACAGGAACTGATTCTATATCTAATCTTGTACCATCTTTATTATATTAAGAGTGATCCTTCTCTACCAAAAATGCCATATACATAAAGTAAGATACTTATTTCTAGGTATATGCAGGTAACTGAAAACTGATTAAAGTATAGGATATAAAGT
Source organism: Bison bison bison (assembly GCF_000754665.1). Lineage (NCBI taxonomy): Eukaryota > Metazoa > Chordata > Mammalia > Artiodactyla > Bovidae > Bison > Bison bison. The sequence continues at coordinate 13,595 of NW_011476717.1, read as the reverse complement.
ATTATTTGGAAATACAGAAAAAAACTACTTTAATGTAGAATATAAATTGAAAATCTTTCTCCTTCATTGACTCTTGTATTCCCTATAGTTGCCATAATTTTTGAGGAAATACAATCAACTGTCAATGTGTATTTATTGAACATCTACTATGTGCTATATACTATGGGATTATAAAAGTATGAGACTCAATTCTTATCCTCAAATTTAACATATGATATGAAATGCTATGACATTATAGAGAGCACTTCCCATTTAGAGATGAGTGCCTATATGAGAATAGCTAGATAGACTCAAAATCCAGAAGAAGAATATTGTCCTTTCAAAATTACCAGGATTTATTAGACTTCACCAATCAGGATAGGCAAATCCTCTGGCCAAACAGGAACCTTTTCATTTTATAATCAAAGCAAAATCATTATTGTAGTGAATACATTCTAACTGACTCATTGTTAGTATATTCTGTTTATAAAAAGCTGTGAAAACTTTCCAGGCTTTCACTTATGAAAGTCATAAGTGAGCATAGTCGCTTATTTCCCTAGCGGCTATTTAAGATACTGCATTTTCAAAACAGCACATTCATCACCATACTTACACATTGGTTATGAAATCTAGAACATGAGCTAAGAATATAGCAGTATGAGCTATAAATATAGGAGATTTAATTTAAAATCTGTCCTCTTAGCAATTTGCAAGTATACATTTCCCTGTTGTACACAACTCTTTTGAACATTACTCACGAGTAAGTCATTGATGGTAGAGGCTTTTGATCTAGAGTTTATATTTTATAATATAGTAAGGCTTATGAAAATCTAGGAAGTATGATATGACTTTGCTTGTGGAATAAATCATTCAACTTTCAACATCGGTCTCATGAAGCTATTTCATCAATAATACTACATTTCAGCATCCTGAGAGAGACATACCAGATTCATAGCTGTCGTCCAACATGCTGCATTGGTTTCATAGTGAATTCAAAAGACCTCATTGTTCTCCTCACAGCATCAGGTTCTCTTCATCTTCAAAAGTAGTGACTTCAGTAGACTTGACCTCAATAAGTCATCTATAAGAAGAATGCTCTCACCCTGGTTTTGTTGGGAAATTGTGATTACCCACTAACCAAAGATTAAAGAAATGTGAGAGTAAAGCAACAGATTTAGCCCACACATTACATTTCACATTTCACTGTCTCAATTGGAAATGGTGAACAGATTATCATCATTCCATACCCTAAAATTCCAACTTATTAAATAGATTTTGCAAATAAAAAGTCTTATTTCAGTAATTTTAGTCATATAAACCTAACTTTAAAAGTTGTCTATGATAATTACTAGCTTTGTGCTGCTGCTGCTTCTAAGTTGCTTCAGTCGTGTCCAAATCTGTGTGACCCCATAGACGGCAGCCCACCAGGCTCCTCTGTCCTGGGATTCTTCAGGCAAGAACAGTGGAATGGGTTGCCATTTCCTTCTGCACTAGTTTTGTGACTTTGGGCAATTATTTAACTTCTCTAAATTTCATTGTGTCATGTATAAAGCTAATGTTAACAGTACTGAGCACAATGTTATGATACTTAAATGAGATTATGTATGCAACACGCTTATTGCAGTGGCTGACACATACTATGTTTACAAAAATATTATTGGTAGTATTCTATAATCATTGCCATTATTTGGATTTTATAAGGAAGAACAGGATATGGTCCCTGTTCTTAGAGAGTTTTGCAAGCTACCTTGGGAGAAAACACGTTTAAGTGAAACAATAGTTTTCAGGAGACATCTCAAATAGCTAAATAGTGAAGCTGAAGCAGTACTTTAAGCAAAACACTCTGCTTCTCCAGAACTCATGGTCCACATCTGTACAGTGAAGTGGTTGGATTTTTCTAGAAATAATATTCTAGAAATATTCTAGAAGTCTTTGTTGGAGTTAGAGAAGGATTCAGATTTGAATAAACAATCATCAGACTACAGAAAAGAAACATATTAAATGTGGAAAGTATAAGATATATCAAGGCAAGTATGAGTAGCTACATGGCTGGAGCACACTGTTCAAGTGGGGAAACAATAGGGGTAGGCTGAATGCAGCTTCTGGAGAAATTAGAATGCCTTGCTAAGAAGTTGGTCTTTATTTTACATGCAGTGGGTAGAGTTCTAAAAAGATTAATCTGTTCTGGCAAATATAAAGGATTTGGGGCTGGGGATAGGCAGAGAGTCTGGTTATGAAGTTATTATCACAGTTTAAGCCTTGACTGGAACTAAAGGAGTAACAGAGAAATATAAACACAGATGAATAAGGTATTAGAAAGTGATTTGCAACTGATTGTTGATTGGATAGGACAGACAAAGCAAAGCCGGCAGCAGATGATTAAAGGTTAGAGGTCAGGAAACTGCTAGTGAGTTAGAGGAGAGCTGGTTTAGCATAAGCAGGGGGGGTTGAAGATTAAGACTTATAAATATTTTATTTGTGTCATCAAAAATTTAATTTAGGTAGACATATTCAAAAGACAACTAGAAAATGGGAAAAAAGAGAAGGTACGATGGAACAATAAACTTGAGAGTTATTGGCACAGAGGTGAGAGCTAAAATAAATTAATAGGCGAAATCTCAAAAAGAGATTAGCAGTTATGTACACACTGTGTCATCAGCTTTAGTGTTTATTACAATATTTCAAATGAAGGCAGCATGGAATAACTAACCCTCATGAATGTAATAAGATGAAAATATTTGACTTTGAGGATATAGTATAAGAATGTTTTCATTAGTGTTAGCATTCCTTATTTTATTTACTGAAATAAGTGTCTTAATTTCAGTTCAGTTCAGTTCAGTCCAGTCGCTCAGTCGTGTCCGACTCTTTGCGACCCCATGAATCGCAGCATGCCAGGCCTCCCTGTCCATCACCAACACCTGGAGTTCACTCAGACTCATGT
>NW_011476717.1:10076-10394 GCF_000754665.1 Bison bison bison | reverse complement strand
GTCCAACTCTCAAATCCATACATGACCACTGGAAAAACCATAGCCTTGACTAGACGGACCTTTGTTGGCAAAGTAATATCTCAGCTGTTTCTCCAAAAGCCTACTCTGAGTCAAAGATCTTCCTGCAAGCATTTTATTTGAGAGGTCATCACAGGAAACACTGTGAGTCCATTGTGAAGGAAGAAAAATAAGTGAAGAAAGTCAGTAAACAGTACATTGAAGAGGAAGTTACCACTGTGAGCAACTGGAACTAAATCCTACTGGTGACTCTCTTAGAGATGGCATGGAACATGTTGGGCTTCCCTAGTGGTGCTAGTG
>NW_011476717.1:7645-9964 GCF_000754665.1 Bison bison bison | reverse complement strand
TACCATGGGCAGAGGAGCCTGGTGGGCTACAGTCCATATGGTTGCAAAGAGTCAGACACAACTGAAATGACTTAACACACACACACACACACACACACACGCACAGTAAGGAACTTGAGATTCAGTAAATCCTCTCTGTTGAATGTTGAGAGTACTCCTGGAATGTTAATTCCCCAGCACTTATAGCCTTTCCCTGTTTCGTTTGGGGGCAGTGGTGGTCAGAAAACCCTCTGAGAGATAAGTAGGAAGTCATTGCTGTCTATTGGAAAGGTCTGCAGGAGACATCAATGTCAGCCAAGATGACATGGATGAAGTGCCAAAAGCATCTACTAGAGGCAATCATTTTGGTTTGTTTGTAGTCCTGTCTACATAAAATTTGTACTGCAATGAGGTGTAATGACATTTTCTAGGCAATAAGAAATCTCATGGCTTGGTTATATAGGATGTGAGAGTTGGACCATATAGAAGGCTGAGCACCAAATAATTAATGTTTTCAAGCTGTGGGGCTGGTGAAGACTCGTGAGAGTCCCTTGGACAGCAAGGTGATCAAACCAGTCAATTCTAAAGGAAATCAGTCCTGAATATTCATTGGAAGAACTGATGATGAAACTGAAGCTCCAATACTTTGGCCACCTGATATGAAGAGCTGATTCATTAGAAAAGACCCTGATGTTGGGAAAGATTGAGGGCAGGAGGAGAAGGGGGTGACTGAGGATAAGATGGTTGGATGGAATCACTGACCCAATGGGTTTGAGCAAACTCTGGGAAATAGTGAAGGACCGGGAAGCTTGGCATGCTGTAGTCATGGGGTCACAAAGAGTTGAACATGACTTAGCGACTGAACAAAAAGGTTATATTCACAAAATGTAACGTCTTTGGGGCTGCTTAGATTTTCATGGTCTTATATTTGGTCTTCATGCAGGGAATCAAATGATTAAATTGAAAATTTTTAAAACAAAAGTTTCGGATGGGAGTCTATTTTTTCCTCTGAAAATAAACAACATTGTATGACTGTGTGTGTGCTGGGGCCGGCGGGAGGCTAGTGTGTGTGTGCAGATAAAAGCATCACGATGTTATGTAGCCACATGTTTCTGTATTCTTAGATAATTTTCTATTAATATCAAAAGAAGCTGTACTTACAGGATATATGAATGTGTAGGGAAAAATAATCCTGATTTTGTGTTGACATTACCTTACTGGATGTGTAGATAGAGGACATTTTGCTCAGCCAAAGAATATACTTGTTTCTTTCTTGATGTCTGGCCATGATATTCTGTTTCTAGCATGCATGTGAATATTAGTTCCAAGGCATAAAATGACCCAGAGATGATGATTTTGACAAACCATCTATTTCTATTTGGCTTCCTTTGTTGCTCAGCTGGTAAAGAATCCACCTGCAGTGTGGGTGACTGGGTTAGATCCCTGGGTTGGGAAGATCCCCTGGAGAAGGGAAAGGCTACCCACTCCAGTATTCTGGCCTGGAGAATTCCATGGACTGTACAGGCCATGTCGCAAAGAGTCAGACACGACTGAGTGACTTTCACCTCTATTAATGTGGCTACAAACATAAATAACCTATCTTTTCTTCGGTTGTTAAGTTGGCAATTGGCTACCCATTCCTAACAAAGTAAAAATAGTTTTCTACAAAGTGTAGAAAATTCTTTCATGTGAATATGCTGCTTCAACCAGTATGATTACTGTGCATATAAGTATGATATCACTCAGCTGAGAATGAACCCCAGCCATAGATCACAAGCAGTTTGTTTTTTCATTAATGTGGACTAGCTGGCAAGATACCCTGCCAAGCCCCTTAGAAAACTGGATGTGGAAATAATTATTTACCAAGGTAATAACTGACAAGGTTGCTATAGTGATGAATTGGTACAAATGGAGCTCATAGATGACAAACTGAAAGAAGTCTTTCAATCTTTTTCGTTCCACTAAAAGATGTCTAATATCCACATAATTTGATTTATGAATTTTTCTGCATTGTGGTTGATCTGATATAATACATTTTGCATAATTTCATTCATGAAAAAGAAAGTTAAAAAAGAGTGTGAAAATAATATGCCATAATGCAATCCAAAAGAATCCTCAAAAGACTACATGGAAATCACACTGAGTGTTCAAAATGCTGTGTTTCTTTATAAGACAGTGATGACCATTGATCTGCCAAACTATCATTGAGAAGTTGGCATAAAAAGCAGATAACAACAGACTTTGTGGGACTGTCCTATATATTCTAAAGTCGTTTCAAATAAATCCTATTGTTGCAGTGAACATTTCTGAACAGGCTTCTGTCAAAAAGCTTCATATTCA
>NW_011476717.1:3831-6521 GCF_000754665.1 Bison bison bison | reverse complement strand
CAGTCCTGAATATTCATTGGAAGGACTGATGCTGAAACTCCAATACTTTGGCCACCTGATGCGAAGAACAAACTCATTTGAAAAGACCCCGATGCTGGGAAAGATTGAAGATGGGAGGAGAAGGGGATGACAGAGGATGAGATGGTTGGATGGCATCTCCAATGCGATGGACATGAGTTTGAGTAGGGTCCAGGAGTTGATGATGCACAGGGAAGTCTAGCGTGCTGCAGTCCACAGGGTGGCAAAGAGTCAGACATGACTGAGCGACTGAACTGAAATGAAAGGGGTTTTGCTTATGTGGTGGCAGATGACATTTTTTTCTACTTTTTGATGAACTCTTCCTATAACATATAGACATGATTTTTGTCCGTATTGAAGAAAAAGCCTGTTGTAAGCCCTGGAGAGGCAGGGTTTCAGTCAACAGATATCAGAGCCCTGGGACTGTAACATCATTATGCAGTGTTTAGGCCTCCCACCTTACCCTGCTCCAGATCACAGATAAAGGGAATAAACAAAACTTACATTTACCCCAGTGACTTGCAAAGCATGTTAAATGTAAATCTAATTTTGTAATGTATGAGAAATAGATTCTCAACTAAGTCTTTCATATTAGCAAACTGAACAAAATTTGACCCTGTTGCACTCTTTTCTGCTCTTTTGTTTTCTATTCCTTGTTGGTATATGAGTCAAAGGTCCTGCCCTTACGACTACACATATGGAAGGAAATATCTAAGTATCTTAAAAATTTAAGTTCTCCCATGACTGTCACACATTTTCAATTATAAGTCAAATGAACTTTTAAATTAGAAGTAATTGTTTAAAGATTTATTTTAAAAAAGAGAAATGCTCAAGATCAGTCCAGCAAAGTTTAAGAGGATTATCAGGGGTAGAAGGATGACTTGATATGCATCCAGAAAAACAAACCAGATCCTTGCATTAAATCAATCACCCAAATGGGTAATCCAATTTCACTAATGACCTAGAAGAAACTCTAGGAAACTGTGAATACAATCGAAGGAAGAATGATCTCTTATTAAGAAGACTGCAAAGCCATAATAATGAATGAACAGATACAGGTGACTATTTTAATGTGAAATAAAAGCAAATACCATAACATTTATAAACAAATTATAAAATGGAACATATTCAATTTACTTAATGGTAATATGGTTTAAAACTATAATACAGTGTTACAACTAGGATATTAACATTGATCCAAGATAAAGAATAGTTCCAAAAATCCCTCTTGTTTGCAAATTCTTTACCATATGAGCCACCAGGAAAGCCCCTACACTTTTATAACCACATCCAATTCCTACTTAACTCTCCTCCCTCCTAAAGACCTGGAATCCATTTCTGAAATTTTGTCATTTCAATATGTTATGTAAATAAAATTATATCATATGCAAGGTTTTGAGATCGGCTTTTTCAACTCAGGATAATTATCTGGAGATTATCCAAGTTGTTTTGTGTCTGTATATATATACATTGTTTGTATGTATATTTATAGAGAGATACATAGTTTGTTCATTTTTATTGATAACTAATATTCTATGGTATTGATGTATTACAATTTATTATACTGTTCACCCAATGAAGGGAATCTGTTATTTACAGGTTTTGGTTATTATAAATAAGGCTGTTATGGGCATTCATGTTCATTTTGTATGGTATGAACATAAATCACTGTCTCCCTGGGAAAAATGGCCAGGAGTACAATTTCTGAATCATTTGGCAGTTTCATACTAAGTTATTTATGAAACTCCCACACCTTTTTCAGAGTAGCTGTATATTATCACTAGCAGTGTATGACTAATCCAATTTCTCCACATCCTCACCAACACTTGGTATTGCCAATTTTTTTGATAGCCATTTTGATCAGTGTCTAGTGATAGACATGGCTTTAATTTGCATTTCCATGATGGCAAATGATATTGAACATCTTTTCATGTGTTTACTTGACATCTGTATATCTTTCTATGTAAAATGTCTGTTCATATCTTTTGCCAATTTTCTAATTGGATTTTTTTTTTTTTACTGTTGAGTTGTTTTTGTAGTGGTTAGACTGTTAAATTTTTGAGAGTTCCTTATGCATTCTAGATACTAGTTCTTTTTCATATACATGGTTTGTAAATATATTCTCTCAGTCTGTACTTTGTATCTTCAATATTTTAACAAGGTCACTTGGAGAGCAAAGATTTTTAATTTTAATTTGATTTTTACTTTTTATAAGGTCCATTTATCAATTTTTCTTTTTAAAGATCATGCTCTTGGTTTCAAGTTTATGAACTCTGTCTAGATTTGTGAAGACTTTCTTCTACGTTTTTTCTAAATGCTTTCTAATTTTACATTTTGTCTTTAAATCTATGAGTAATTTTGAGCTACATTTTGTATAAAGTTTAAAGTAAGCTGCTGCTACTGCTGCTAAGTCGCTTCAGTTGTGTCTGACTCTGTGCGACCCCAGAGACGCAGCCCACCAGGCTCCCCCGTCCCTGGGATTCTCCAGGCAAGAACACTGGAGTGGGTTGCCATTTCCTTCTCCAGTGCATGAAAGTGAAAAGTGAAAGTGAAGTCGCTCAGTCGTGTCTGACTCTTAGCGACCCCATGGACTGCAGCCCACCAGGCTCCTGCGTCCATGGGATTTTCCAGGCAAGAGGTCTGGAGTGGGGTGCCATTGCCTTCTCCTAGGT
>NW_011476717.1:0-1169 GCF_000754665.1 Bison bison bison | reverse complement strand
AAGGAGAAGGGGGCGGCAGAGGATGAGATGGTTAGATAGCATCACCAACTCAATGGATATAAATTTGAGTAAATTCTAGGAGATAGTGGAGGACAGGGAAGCCTGGCATGCTGCAGTCCATGGAGTTGCAAAGAGTCAGACACTACTTAGCAACTGAACACCAGCAACAGTAGTCACTAAGAATGCATTCGTTCATTTATCATACTTTTTTTTCATGATATGTATGCTCAGAATCCAATATGTGCCAGATTCTGTTCTAGGTGCCCAGGACACAGCAGTAAAAAATCCTCTCCCTTTTTGGACTCCATCATACCATTGACAGGAGCCACATAAATTCAGAGAGTTGTAAGTATTGTGAGGAAAATCAAGGTGAGTAAATAGAGGCTCATGGAGTGAGGATGAGGCCTGTTTTAGGTGGGGTGACCTGAGCAGAGAGATAAATAAATGGGGAAAGAGCATCTGAAGTCTGGGAAGAGCATTCTAGGCAGAGGGAACAACAAGGAGGAAAGCCTGAGGGAGGAGCAGGCTTGACAGGTTCAAGGAGCTGCAAAATTGTTGCATGACTAGAGGAGCAAGCATTAGGAAGGGAGAGGAAGGAGTGGTTTCAGGAGGTGAGCAAGAACCAGAACTAGCAGGGACTTGTGGAGTAGGAAGGAGTTTGCATGATATTCCCATGGTGATAGGAAGCCAACAGAGGCCCTTGAAAGGGGAAATAAACTAGAGAGATTCATATTACAAAATGATCTTGTATTACAGGATGTAGAATTTTATGTTGAATTCTGCATTTGGGATTCCATTCAAATCTCGTATCACAATCACGATAATATTTCTAATAGAATAAAATATTTGTACTTTGAGGATTAATTTCATTGAAAAAATATTTTATAATTAAGGCAACTGAATGGACCTTAGGTAAACAGAAGCTGGGTTAGAGGCTGAAGCTTCTTTGTTTTAAGGTAACTACTGGGTTTGAATTCTTTCTTTCTGAGTGTCTATCTTGAGTAGGGATTACTCTTTAACTCCTTGGGTTTGGAAATTTGTCCTGCTTCTTTGTCTTAAGTGAAGTTTTACTTCCTACTTCTGCGCTGGAAAAAAATTTCCTGGTTCTGTTTGAGAACTCTCTATTCTATTTGATCCCTGCTACTCACATGAGAACTTCTCAGTTGACA
>NW_011476716.1:24823-38337 GCF_000754665.1 Bison bison bison | reverse complement strand
TAACAACACCAAAAAAAAAAAAAAAAGAGTGATGTTCTTAAGATCACTAACTTTGTTTGTCCAAACATTTTGCCATATGCATATATGAGTTATATTTATTGTTGTTCAGTTGCTCAGTCGTGTCCAACTCTTTGGATCCCCGTGGACTGCAGCACACCAGGCTTCCCTGTACTTCACTATCTCCCAGAGATTGCTCAAACTCACCTCCATTGAGTCAGTGATGCCATCCAACCATCTCATCCTCCTGCCCCCAATCCGTCCCAGCATCAGGGAGTTTTCCAACGAGAAGCTCTTCACATCAGGTGGCCAAAGTATTGGAGCTCCAGCTTTAACATCAGTCCTTCCAATGAATATTTGGGGTTGATTTCCTTTAGGATTGACTGGTTAGATCTTCTTGCTGGTCAAGTGACTTTCAAGAGTCTTCTCCAGCACCACACTTGGAAAGCATCAATTTTTTGGTGCTCAACCTTCTTTGTGGTACAACTCTCACAACCATACATGACTATTGGAGAAACCATAGCTTTGACTAGACAGATATTAGTCAGCAAAGTGATGCTTTTACTTTTTAATATGCTGTCTAGGTATGTCATAGCTTTTCTTCCAAGGAACAATCTTTTAAGTTTATGGCTGCAGCCACCATCCACAGTGATTTCAGAGCCCAAGAAAAGAAAATCTGCCACTGCTTTCATTGTTTCCCCATCTATTTGCTATGAAGTGATGGGACCGGATGCCATGATCTTAGTTTTTTGAACGCTGGGTTTTAAGTCAGCATTTTCACTCTCCTCTTTCACTTTCATCAAGAAGCTCTTTAGTTTCTTTTCACTTTCTGCCATAAGGATAGTGTCATCTGCATATCTGAGGTTATTGATACTTCTCCTGGAAATATTGATTCCAGCTTGTGCTTCATCCAGCCTGGCATTTTGCATGATGTACTCTGCATACGAGTTAAATAAGCAGGGCAACAATATATAGCCTTGATGTACTCCTTTCTCAATTTGGAACAAGTCTATTGTTCCATGTCCGGTTCTAACTGTTGCTTCCTGACCTGCATACAGCTTTCTCAGGAGGCAGGTAAGGTGGTCTGGTATTCCCATCTCTTGAAGAATTTTCCACAGTTTGTTGTGATCCACATAGGCAAAGGCTTTAGTGTAATCAATGAAGCAGAATTAGATGTTTTTCTGGAATTCTCTTGCTTTTTCTATGATCCAATAGATGTTGGCAATTTGATTTATATTAGATGGGCAGAAAATTTCTCATTTCAGGTAAAAAAAAAAAAGGTTTCACGTGAAGATTTTTGACATAGATGCCCTATTTGTCTTTTTTCCACTATAACATTTCATGATTTCATAGAAATAGGCCTTGTCCTGATCAAAGAAGGTACTTTGCCATCCCTTCCTGATAGGTTGACCCCCTCACTTCCTCTGCACACTGCAGGTTTATGGGACCGTCATGCACATGAACCATGGAAATCCATTCAATCTAAAGGCCCTGGTGGACAAGTGGCCTGATTTTCAGACCGTGGTTATCCGCCCTCAGGAGCAGGTAAGGGGCAGGTGTGGAGTGAACGTGTTACGTTTATCTTTGCTGCGTGCCTAGCATGTGCCTGGCAGTGTGGTGGACCCTGGAGACACGGAGATGAAACGCAGTGACAGTGAACAGGCCCCTGTCCTCAAGAACCTCAGAGTCCGGAGGGAAATATAGATAGATAAATAAATGATAATTTAGCACAAAGTGTACAAGAACAGAAAATGTACAGCATACAAAGAAATCACTGGTGAAAACTGATGAGCTGTGGAGGCTGAAGACGGAAGTTGCAGAATCAGGTGAGAGACACCTCTGAATGGATGTTTCATCGGAACTGGATTTTGTTGATAAATACATCTTTGTTAGGCCGAAAAAGAATGGAGGACATTCTAACCAGAGAAAGTAGCAAGGACAAAAATAGGAAGGTATAAAATAAGACAGTTAGCTAAGGTGATTATAAAAGCAAACTTATATTAGAATTTCTGTATGCATTTTGGAAAAATATTAAAAAGTCATAAAACTATATAGTTAATACATTTCAAAGACAAAACATTCTAAGTTCAGTAAAAATATCCAGTAAAATTATAGCTTTATAAATATATAAATACACTTTTCCTAAAAATAATGTTATTTAAAAACTGGAAACAAAAAAACATATTTAATGAATAAACATATTGATAAACACTGAACTGAAATAAAATTATTTGATCTTTTGTCTTCAATGGGATATTATAAACAAAATTTGTTAATGACGTCATTGCTGAGTTGTGAATGTATTTTTATGAAACGTATTCCAAACATTTTTTAAATTCTATAATTTTGCACTAGCTGTTATGTTTTTCTGTGACTTTTTCATGCACATAATCTCACACCCTTTTTAATAATTTGACAGGATTTTTCTGCATAAGTGATTTCATTGTTTTTCTGTAATTACAGTTTGTTCAACTAGTTTAATATTGTGAGTAAGCATTTCTAATAGGTTTTCATCTTCTTTGTCCTAATTAAGTATAGATAGAAATTTCAACCCAGAATTATCAATATCTAAATTTAATATTGTCGTCCTCTAGTTGATATGTTCAACAAGTATTTGAAATAAGAAAAATTTATTCTTGCAACAGAAACTTTTCCTTGTCAATTGCTTTTATCCCTGTTGAGAAAATGAAAATATAGAAAAGTGCTTTCTAGATAGTTGTGCCTTTGTTTGAGAGGACATTTTGACACAATGTATATAATATTCTTCAGTTTTTCATCATAATTTGAATACCTGAATAGTTTATAGCTTATACCTCATAGCTTAAATGATTCAGAAAAATTTGTAGTGCACAAATACAGACAGCAATATTTTAGTACTGAAAAATACCACAGTTTAGTAGATTTTAGGGAAAAAAGGATTAAAATTATGAAAAATAAGAAATTTATTTTGTCCCCCATTTCTTTATGACAACAGGACATGAAAGATGACCTTGATCACTACACTAATACTTACCATGTCTACTCTGAAGATCTTAAGAATTGTCAGGAATTCCTTGACTTACCAGAAGTCATCAATTGGAAACAGCATCTGCAGATCCAAAGTAAGTAACAGGAATGGACTCACCTCTCCATCCTAGCAATTTCTTCTTGTCATCTATGTCCTTTCTCCAAGCTCCAGACCCTCCACCTGCTGTCAACAGTTTTGTTGTTGTTGTTCAACTACAACTGTACATGTAAAGGGGAAGAAACACCCTCCAAGCTTGTATGGGATGCTATAGAGGACTGTACATAGTCCCTGGATAGCCAAGGATTTGTGCCACACTTTGCAGACATAAGCAGGATATCTTAGGATGGTTGGGTATCAGAGCAGAGCTTTCCCCAGGGACTTTCCTGTGGCTCATCCAGGAAAGAATCCCCCTCCAATGCAGGAGACCTGGATTCTATCCCTGGGTTGGGAAGATCCCCTGGAGAAGGGAACGGCTACCCACTTCAGTATTCTGGCCTGGAGAATCCCATGGACTATACAGTCCATACAGTGTCACAAAGAGTCAGACATGACTGAGTGACTTTCACTTCACTTGCAGACTTTCAACCTTCACTTGCAGCATGCCTTAGGATGGTTGGGTATCAGAGCAGAGCTTTCCCCAGAGAATTCTGTTCTTAGATCACCTCTCAGGTCACAGAGAACAGCTGTCATGGTTATGAGCAACCCCTCAAGAGTCAGACCACCTAGAATGGCATTTGCCTGTGGCTTTGCTATGTGATCCTAGCCAGAGACATTATCTGAGATCATGATTTAGGTATATAGAATTGAGAATAATCAGTTCAGTTCAGTTCAGTTGCTCAGTTGTGTCCAACTGTTTGTGACCCCATAGACTGCAGCATGCTAGGCCTCCCTGTCCATCACCAACTCCTGGAGCTTTCTCAGACTCATGTCCATTGAGCCAATGATGCCATCCAACTATCATCCTCTGCCATCCCCTTCTCCTCCTGCCTTCAATCTTTCCCAGCATCAGGGTCTTTTCAAACAAGTCAGTTCTTCTCATCAGGTGGCCAAAGTATTGGAGTTTCAGCTTCAGCATCAGTCCTTCCAATGAAGGACCCAAAACACAGCAGTGTTGAAAAGATTCAATGAAATCTTGACCAGGAATTGCTGAGTACAATGCCCGGATGTTTCAGTTCATTTCACTGCATAGGAAAGCTCATAAATCTGTGAACTGACAGGTGGGCTGGGCTTGGCAAGGCGGTTGTTCTGTTGGTCTCCTCTGGGTTTTCATATGCAACTGCAGTCAGCTGATGGGTGGGCCATGGGCTGGTTTCTCTAGCATGGCCTAGCGTATGTCTGAATGATGGTCTGACTGTCAGGGCTGGCTACTTGTGGTCATACAATAGGCGCACACCTCCTCAGCAAGCTAGCCTAGGCCTATTCATGCGGTGTTGATCTCAAGGAAACAGAAATGCAAAGACATGGTGAGCCATAACGTGCAAGCATTTTTAAGCCCCTCCCTGCATCAATATACTCTTTCCCAATTGGTGAAATCCAGTCATATGGCCAAGGTCAGATGCAGTGCAGGAGGGGGACTATTCCAGGGAACGGATACAAGGACATGTGGGCAAACTGAGGACCATCCCTGCAGTCATCTCTGCAATCATCTACCATACTGGAAACACAGTAAGTTCTCCATAGATGGTGGCAACTCTAATGATGATAGCTCACCTTCTTTGGTCATCAGAACCACACGGTTATGTAGCCCAGGAAACTTAGGTCTAGGTATGACCATGACTGAATGAATTCCTAGACATGTTTTCAATTTTGTAAAACAAGGAAAACTGTACAGATCTTGACTACATAACCCCAGTCATACAGCAGCACCACCAACGTGTGAGTGGCTCAGACCTGTCCAACTCTCTGTGACCCTATGGACTGTAGATTTTCAGGCTCCTCTGTCAGTGGAATTCTCTAGGCAAGAATACTGAACTGTGTTGCCATTCCTTTCTCCGGGGGATCTTCCCAACTCTGGATCGAATCCGGGTCTCTGGCATTGCAGGCAGATTCTTTACTGGCTGAGCCACCAGGGAAGCAGCCCCAAGCCCATCTCCAAAGTTTTCTGTCTATAAACCCTCAGATACTCCTACTCCACTGGAGAGCTTTTCCTTAGAATGGACTTAAATCATGGCATGTCTCCTTATAATCCCATCTAGGTACACAGTCCAGCCTGAATGAGGTAATACAAAATCTTGCAGCCACGAAATCCTTCAAAGTCAAGCGATCAAAAAACATTCTCTACATGGCATCTGAGACAATAAAGGAACTGACTCCATCCCTGCTGGATGTAAAGAACTTACCAGTCAGCGATGGCAAACCAAAGGCTATGTGAGTTTGATAAAAGCTACTCTGCACCACTTACACCTCTCATACGCAAGTAGCCTCCAGCCTTGTCTGCCTGCTTTTACCCTGGCTCCCCACAATCCATCTTCTTCAAGGCAGCCAGAATAAGCTTTTTGAAAAAATGTAATTCAAGCCGTGTTTCTCCCTGCTTAAAATAGGCCACCAGGTCCTCTCCTCTGGAGCATGTCAGGCCTGCACTGCCCTCTCCAACCTGTCTTGCCCTTCTAGCTCACTCAGTCCAGCAGCAGCAGCCTCTTTCTCGTCCTCCATCCTCACAAGCTCAGCCACAGTCCAGGACTTTGTGTGCCCTCTCTCCTCTGCCTCCTCTCTCTCTATAAGGACGATAGAGGTGGGGACAGATGCAAACCTCTAAAGTCACAGACTGTGCTTTTCTCTTGGAACACCCACAGCTGACCCAGAGATGTTTAAGCTCTCATCTGCAGATCTTAGCCACGCGGCTGTGGTGAACAGATTCTGGCTTTTCGGCGGCAACGAGAGGAGCCTGAGGTTCATCGAGCGCTGTATCCGGAGCTTCCCCAACTTCTGCCTGCTGGGGCCCGACGGGACCCCTGTGTCTTGGTCCCTGATGGACCAGATAGGAGAGATGCGGATGGCAGGCACCCTGCCTGAGTACCGGGCCCAGGGGCTCGTCACCCACGCCATCTACCAGCAGGCCCAGTGTCTGCTCAAGCGGGGCTTCCCTGTGTATGCTCACGTGGACCCCAAGAACCAGATCATGCAGAAGAT
Source organism: Bison bison bison (assembly GCF_000754665.1). Classification (NCBI taxonomy): domain Eukaryota; kingdom Metazoa; phylum Chordata; class Mammalia; order Artiodactyla; family Bovidae; genus Bison; species Bison bison. Next base: position 32,204 of record NW_011476716.1, on the reverse strand, counting down.
GGGTCAGAGCCTCAACCACATGCCCGTGCCCTGTGACTGGAACCAGTGGAACTGTGAGCCTCTGTGAGCGGCCCTGAGCAGGAGCCAGGGTGGAGGGGTATGAGGACGTGATGGGGGGCAGAGTGCGGCGGAAGGAAGAATAAATTGTGGCTGTGATCACCATGAAGGCGTTGTGGCTGCGATTGCCATGAAGGTGTATGGCTGTGGGTGCTGTGAAGGCCTGTGGCTGCGGTCGCTGTGAAGGCGTGTGTCTGCGGTCACTGTGAAGGCGTGTGTCTGTGGTCACTGTGAAGGCATGTGGCTGTGATCCCTGTGAAGGCATGTATCTGTGGTCACTGTGAAGGCGTGTGGCTGTGATCCCTGTGAAGGTGTGTGACTGTGATCATGTGAAGGCGTGTGGCTGCAGTCACTGTGAAGGCGTGTGGCTGCGGTCGCTGTGAAGGCGTGTGGCTGTGGTCACTGTGAAGGCGTGTGTCTGCGGTCACTGTGAAGGCGTGTGTCTGCGGTCACTGTGAAGGCGTGTGTCTGTGGTCACTGTGAAGGCGTGTGGCTGTGATCCCTGTGAAGGTGTGTGGCTGTGATGTGTGGCTGCGATCCCTGTGAAGGCGTGTGGTTGCGATCACTGTGAATGCATGTGACTGTGATCCCTGTGAAGGCGTGTGACTGTGATCATGTGAAGGCGTGTGGCTGCAGTCACTGTGAAGGCGTGTGGCTGCGGTCACTGTGAAGGCGTGTGACTGTGATCATGTGAAGGCGTGTGACTGCGATCATGTGAAGGCATGTGGCTGTGATCACTGTGAAGGCGTGTGGCTGTGGTCACTGTGAAGGCGTGTGACTGCGATCATGTGAAGGCGTGTGACTGCAATCATGTGAAGGCGTGTGACTGCGATCATGTGAAGGCATGTGGCTGTGATCACTGTGAAGGCGTGTGGCTGTGGTCACTGTGAAGGCGTGTGACTGCGATCATGTGAAGGCGTGTGACTGCAATCATGTGAAGGCGTGTGACTGCGATCATGTGAAGGCATGTGGCTGTGATCACTGTGAAGGCGTGTGGCTGTGGTCACTGTGAAGGCGTGTGACTGCGATCATGTGAAGGCGTGTGACTGCAATCATGTGAAGGCGTGTGACTGCGATCATGTGAAGGCATGTGGCTGTGATCACTGTGAAGGTGTGTGGCTGTGATCATGTGAAGGCGTGTGGCTGTGATCACTGTGAAGGCGTGTGGCTGTGGTTACTGTGAAGGCATGTGGCTGTGATCATGTGAAGGCATGTGACTGTGGTCACTGTGAAGGCGTGTGACTGTGATCATGTGAAGGCATGTGACTGTGATCACTGTAAAGGCGTGTGGCTGTGGTCACTGTGAAGGCATGTGGCTGTGATCATGTGAAAGCGTGTGACTGTGATCATGTGAAGGTGTGTGGCTGTGGTCACTGTGAAAGCGTGTGGCTGTGGTCACTGTGAAGGCGTGTGGCTGTGATCATGTGAAGGCGTGTGGCTGTGATCACTGTGAAAGCGTGTGGCTGTGGTCACTGTGAAGGCGTGTGACTGTGATCATGTGAAGGTGTGTGGCTGCAATCCCTGTGAAGGCCTGTGGCTGTGATCACTGTGAAGGCGTGTGGCTGTGGTCACTGTGAAGGCGTGTGTGCTTGGAGCCCTGGGGAGGCCATGTGAATGGCCAGCAGGCCCGCTCCTGGCCCTGCACTCAGGTCACGATGGGCTTGCCTCAGAGGTCTCCACCTGAGCAGTGGCCAGTCCTCCTGTGGTGGGTGCACACATTCTGCTCCCCACACTCCTGGCATCCCTGCCAGGCTTCCTCATCAGCCACATGTTGCCCTGAATGGATTCCCCTGGGACTCTTAGGGCAGGAGTGGGGAGAGCCTCACCACTTTTTCCGGAAGGATAATACCTCCTGGCCTTTATGACCTAGTCCTGAGTTTCTGTGGCTCTTCCCTTAGTGAAGAGCAAGTAGACTCTACTCATTAGGTCTGTTGAGGTCACCTCTCTTCTTTCTGCTTCACAGGTACATTAAACATGTTACATGCAGGGATACATGAGATACTACGTTAAACACCACATGTGTGATGTAGCAGGGAGCCTTACTAAGAAAAAACATATCTGTTAGCCTGCCCACTCCCTACTGTCACTCCAGAGAAAATGATTCAATGTTGTTTCTGAAAGCTGAGCTTCTTAAAGCCACCAGACACCCTCAGACAATGAAGAGATGCTGTGCTGTGTTTAATTGTACAAGTTGAAGCTCAGCCGTTCGTGACGGGGACAGCATGAGTGAGCCTGGGGAGAGGACAGTGGGCACAGCCAGACCCAATGAGGCGGGGACTTATTGAGAATGCAGCTGAGGATGAGGGTGGCACAGTGTGCATTTCTGCTGCTCCTCTTGAGCTTGGCACCTCACTTCAGGATGCCCAGTTCTGTGCGGGTCGACTGTTGTCTCAGGGGAGAGTCTGGTTTCTGGTGTGCTGAGCTGCTCCTCCTGGTCAGGACGGGTTAGGGGGAGAGCTTCCTGCCCCAGCCCTGCAGCAGCCTGAGCACCAGAGCCGGCAGCAAACAGCAGCTGCAAGAGGGTGGTCGCCAGGTCAAGAACCTGCTTCCGCTGGTCCGTCTAAGCTTGAAACTCGGCTCTGCAATCGGAGGTTAAGGCCCCCACTCACACATATGCACACATACTCAGTACACGCATGCACGCATACACACATGCTCAGTACTCTGTTTTTGCTCCCAGCACCCTGATTTTTGCTCCCAGCTTTTAACAGTAGCAGTTGGGTGTTTGTGGTCTTTTGTGGTCTTTTGTCCATAATTTGCCTCAACTTAGTGTGCACACACTTATTTTAGTCGCTTTAAGTTTGCTCCCCAAAATAGCATCATTGGCATTATTTGAAAATTCTTAGACTCCATCCAAGACTCCTCTAAAAGATAAAGTCTAATAAAGTCTCCTGTTTTTGTGATTATAGGAGAAAACACCCTTGTACCTATAAGATACACGACATATTTAAAGATTAAAGGGTGAAGTCTGAAAATGTTCCAAACGTTAACAATGTGACTCTATGTAAAGAGTACCTGGTGTTCATTGTACAATTCTTCAACTTTAATAAGCTTGAAATTCTTCCAACATATAATCTTTAAAGCATTATTAAGCATTAGAAGCTTTCAGATTATCCTTTGATAAGAATAATCGATAATATTCATCAACTTCTTTTAGACTCATTTCTGTTAATTTTCTTTCTGTAATCTTCTGTGTATTATTGTGGGTTCAGATGAATGCATTTCTGTATTTTACAAGCATTAGTCTTCTTTTCACACTCAAATTATAACTTTGGCCAGGGGTATAGGACAACTGCTGTGTTCATTTGACATGATCTTATTAATTTTTAAATAAACAGATGCAGAGTACATCATGAGAAACGCTGGACTGGAGGAAACACAAGCTGGAATCAAGATTGCCGGGAGAAATATCAATAACCTCAGATATGCAGATGACACCACCCTTATGGCAGAAAGTGAAGAGGAACTCAAAAGCCTCCTGATGAAAGTGAAAGTGGAGAGTGAAAAAGTTGGCTTAAAGCTCAACATTCAGAAAACAAAGATCATGGCATCCGGTCCCATCACTTCATGGCAAATAGATGGGGAAACAGTGGAAACAGTGTCAGACTTTATTTTTCTGGGCTCCAAAATCACTGCAGATGGTGATTGTATCCATGAAATTAAAAGACACTTACTCCTTGGAAGGAAAGTTATGACCAACCTAGATAGTATATTCAAAAGCAGAAATATTACTTTGCCAACAAAGGTCGGTCTAGTCAAGGCTATGGTTTTTCCTATGGTCATGTATGGATGTGAGAGTTGAACTGTGAAGAAAGCTGAGTGCTGAAGAATTGATGCTTTTGAACTGTGGTGTTGGAGAAGACTCTTGAGAGTTCCTAGGGCTGCAAGGAGATCCAACCAGTCCATTCTGAAGGAGATCAGCCCTGGGATTTCTTTGGAAGGAATGATGCTAAAGCTGAAACTCCAGTACTTTGGCCACCTCATGCGAAGAGTTGACTCACTGGAAAAGACTCTGATGTTGGGAGGGATTGGGGGCAAGAGGAGAAAGGGATGAGGATGAGATGGCTGGATGGCATCACTGACTCGATGGACGTGAGTCTCAGTGAACTCTGGGAGTTGGTGATGGACAGGGAGGCCTGGTGTGCTGCGATTCGTGGGATCGCAAAGAGTCGGACACGACTGAGTGACTGATCTGATCTGATCTGATCTATTAATTTTTAAGTATTTTCTTGCTTTACAGCATGAAAATTTCTAACACTAAAAAAAAATTTTTTTAATTAGTTAAGTCTTATGAAGAACCTGCTTTCCCCGAAAATGGAATCAGCCGCTTTTCCATGTTCCAGTGTTAAAATGGTATTTGAGACCAGAATCTTTACAGATTTACAGATTATCATCTGTAGAATCTGAAGAGATATGGCACACTTCCTACTGACTTGCTTTAAGGACAAATTAAAGAATTCCTATAAACTACCAAACACAGTGTCTGATTCTTTGCAAATACTCAACAAATTTTTATCATTGTTGTTACAATTTCACTGGAAACATTCGGGAAACTCTTGAAGCAAGTATGTCCCTCAAGATAGGAGACATGCACAAATATTGCTGGCCTGCACTCTAGGGCATCTGCAACGAGAAGCCACCACGAGGATAAGCCCTTGCACCACAGCTAGAGAGCAGCCTCCCGCTTGCCACCACTAGAAAAAAGTCCAGGCCCATCAGCGAAGACCCAGCATAGCCAAAAGATAAATAAACAAATCTTTAAAATATACATATACAAAATGAAATAAAATATACATATATACTTAGTGCAGTTAACACAGATAAAGTAATTAGCAGTTTCTTGCTGTTTTAGAATGTCTATTTAGCATTCGATTTACCTATAAGCATCTCTTTATAGTTGATTTGCTTGAATAAAAATTCAAACAAGAGCTCCACCATTTTTTTTCCTCTTTTTATCACCACTTGTGTGTTGAAAAAAACTGGGTTGTTTGTCCTGTAGATATTCCCAAATTCTGAATTTTATTTGTTTTTCCAAAGCCTACGTGTTGTTTAACCTGTTCTCTACCACCTGCATTTTCTGTAAACTTGCAGTTATATCAAGAGTCTTGATCAGGTTCGGTTTTAATTCTACAGCAAGAACATCTCATAATTGTGTTCGTGCACTTTCTACTGTGCCACATTAGGGTGAATGTTAAGTGTCTTTGTTTCTCTTTTCTGATGATCAGATGAATGTAGGTCCAGATACTGTCAGACTTTCCCAACCATTATAATGCTCCCCAATAGCTATTCCTCAGTAGTCAAGTATGGATATGAGAGTTGGACCATAAAGAAAGCTGAGCACCAAAGAATTGATGCTTTCAAACTGTGGTGCTAGAGAAGACTCTTGAGAGTCCCTTGGACTGGCAGGAGATCAAACCAGTCAATACTAAAGGAAATCAACCCTGAATATTCATTTAGAAGGGCTGATGCTGAAGCTCCAATACTTTGGCCACCTGATGGGAAGAGCCAACTCTTTGGAAGAGACCATGATGCTGGGAAAGATTGAGGGCAGGAGGAGAAGGGGATGACGGAGGATGAGATAGTTGGATGGCATCACTGACTCAATGGATGTGAGTCTGAGCAAGCTCGGGTGATGCTGAAGGACTGGGAAGCTGGTGTATTGCAGTCCATGGGGTCACAGAGTCAGACATGACTGAGCGACTGAACAACAGCAACGGTCTTGTGAAGCACCCCAGGACGTGAAAGAGGTGTTGGCACGTGTGAGCATAAAGATTGCACCATACTGAGGACTGACCTTTTGTCATGTGACCCTTGGCCAGGGACCGGAACTCTTGCTTCCAGTGAATGATCACTGGTGGTTCAAGCAATTCCTGGAAATTCTCCAGAGGGTTGGAATAGACTTCACTGATGTTGCATTCTGCGAGGGTTAGAAAGAGAAAAAGAAATCCATTGATAAGATTTGGGGAAAAAAATGTTGAGGAACCTGTGGGAAGTTATTCTTTTCACAAATAATGAAACTGTGGACCAACTGTGCCTCCTGCCATATCCGAAGACAAAGGACACTGTGGCCACCAGCCACGCCAGCCATGCCGCGCCTCCCACAATCAAAGGCGAGTCCCAGGGAGACTCAGGATGGAGGCAGGATTCCCACCCCCACAGTCAGCCCCACATGGTGCACCCTGAGAGGACTCAGGGTCTGAAAGCAAGAATGCCTGCCCAGATCCTGAGGCCCATGTCAAAGGGATGATTTCGGCGAAGCTGGACTTTTGCGTCTTCCCATACATAGAAAAGTACTGGGTGTGGGGTGGGGAGGAGGACATATACTACACGTCTGGGGTTGGCACATGTGGAGTACTATCTTAACAGGCACATATGCCTGAAGGGCTGCTGCCGAAGTTGACGCTCCAATGCTTTGGCCCCCTGACGCGAAGAGCGGACTCATGGGAAAAGACCCTGATGCTGGGGAAGATGGAAGGTGGGAGGAGAAGGGGGCGACAGAGGATGAGATGACTGGATGGCGTTACTGACTTGATGGACATGAGTTTGAGCAAGCTCTGGGAGTTGGTGATGGACAGGGAGGCCTGGTGTGCTGCAGTCCACAGGGTCGCAAAGAGTCAGACGCGACTGAATGACTGAACTGATATATAACAGGTAAACAGCAAGGGGCTATCATACAGCACAGGGAACTATACTAGCATCTTGTAATAACCTATAATGGAGGAGAACCTGAAAAGAGTATATAGACAGGACTGCATCACTTTGCTGTACACTTGAAACTACCACAGCACTGTAAATTAAGTATCCGTCAAGTTTTCAAGAAAGCACTAAATTCATTAGCTGGGGGTCTGATTTTCTCTAGTTAATAGTCATCTTCCAACCGGCTCACTGCCTGGTTTTTGTTCCAGACTCCCATACGTCCTGGCTCTTTACTCCCTCTTCAGAGCAGTCCCTTAGAGCTCTCTGAGACACTGTCTCCTAGGCTTGAAATCCTCAGAAAAATCTGATGAATAAAACATAATTCTCAACTGCTAAGTTGTGCATTTTTTTCAGTCAAGATGAGCTGGCCTCATAGATTAGCAAAACAGATACCTGCCTGTCCCTGAGGCTGGGTGAAGAGTGAGTGGGAATTTGATCATCTGTTTGTCAACATCATCAACCCCAAAGGATTCACATAGGACACAGGGAGAATGGTACTCAGAGACTGCAGCTGCCCAAGAAAGTGTTAGATCCGAAATGCAGAAGTAATGTTTTGCTTTTTTTTTTTTTTTTTTAATTACTTCTTCTGGCCATCTTTATTCCTGAGATATAATCACACATAATGACC
>NW_011476716.1:17347-24723 GCF_000754665.1 Bison bison bison | reverse complement strand
GGAGTCCTGAGTTTGAGGGGGTGACTCATACCCTCTGTGTAGAGAACTTGAGAGCTCAGAGATCGCAGAGATCATCCAGCTCGAATGAACTGGAGGCCCTAGGAGGCAAATGGCTTCTACTATCAAGCACAGCTGGATGATGGCCAGTCAGGACTAAAGCCACGGTTCTCTGGTTCCCAGTACTCAGTCCATTAAAACCCAGTTACAGTGGAGAGGAGGCAGGCCAATGAGGGAAAACTGATGGAGGCCAACTTCCTTCCTGATGGCAAGTCTAGTGCTGGGAAACATTGTTCTTTGTTGTCCAGTCAGTAAGTCGTGTCCAGCTCTTTGCAATCCCATGGACTACTGCAACCTGGCCCCTCTGTCCTTCACTGTCTCCCAAAATTTGCTCAAATTCATGTCTATTGAGCTGGTGATGCTGCCGAACCATCTCATCTTCTGCCACCCTCTTCTCCTCCTGCCTTCACTCTTTCCCAGCATCAAGGTCTCTTCCAAAGAGACCTTGAGCTTCCAAAGCTCTTCCCACCAGGTGGTCAAAGTATTGGAGCTTCAGCTTCAGCATCAATCCTCCCAATGAATATTCAGGACTGATTTCCTTTAGGATTGACTTGATTTGATCTCCTTGTGTCTTCTCCAGCACCACTGCTTGAAAGCATCAATTCTTTGGCACTCAGCCTACTTTATGGTCCAACTCTCACAACCCTATATGATTACTGGCAAGACCATAGCTTTGACTAGATGGATCTTTGTCAGGAAAGTGATGTCTCTGCCTTTTAATATGCTATCTAGGTTTGACATAGTTTTTCTCCCAAGGAGCAAGAGTCTTAATTTCACGGCTGCAGTCACTGTGCGCAGTGAGTTTGTCCGCTCAGAAAAGAAAATTCGTCCCTGCTTCCACTTTGCCCATCTATTTGCCATGAAGGGTGACGGGCAGGGAGGCCTGGCGTGCTGCAGTTCATGGGGTCGCAAAGAGTCGGACACGACTGAGCAACTGGACTGAACTGATGGGACCAGACGCCATGATCTCAGTTTTTCTATGTTGAGTTTAGAGCCAGCTTTTTCACTCTCCTCTTTCACCCTCTTCAGGAGACTCTTTAGTTCCTCTTTGCTCTCTACCATTAGAGTGCTGCCATCCGCATATCTGAGGTTGTTGATAATTCTCCCCTCAGTCTTCATTCCAAACTGTGCTTCATCCAGCCCGGCATTTCACGTGATGTACTCTGCTTATAAGTTAAATAAACAGGGCGGCAATATGCAGCCTTGTCATACTCTTTTCCCAATTTTGAACCAGTCAGTTGTGCCCTGTCTGGTTCTTACTGCAGGGCACTGTGTATGAATATTATTATTGAAACCTTATTGATGAAGACACTGAGGTTCAGAGTGGCTAAGTTCACACACACACAAAGGTTTCATTATTTTATTCAAATTCCAACGTGCTGAATTCCAAAGCCCACATTCTGTCCAGTGTAACACTTTATCTTATGAAAGGACAATAGAAAACACAGCACAGCACATATTTTGATGATAAATTAGCATTTCCAACAAATGCTAAGAGTTTATAGAGATTTCTCAGTTACTCTCTTGGTCATAGGGCATAATTTCATAAAGAGTTACTAAGGGGCTGATTACTAAATGATGAGCCCTAGGTTACAATGACAAGTCCATGTGAAGGAGATTTCCTTGCAAATGGCCTTCATACTAAGTAGACTATGTTTTAAATTTACTCTACACCCCCAATCTTCTTGCCTGTTCATACTGTTCATGGAGTTCTCAAGGCAAGAGTACTGAAGCAGTTTGCCATTCTCTTCTCTAGTAAAGTGAAAGTATTAGGTGTTCAGTCATGCCCTACTCTTTGTCACCCCATGGACTATAGCCCTATAGGCTCCTCTGCCCATGGGATTTCCCAGGCAAGAACACTGGAGTGGGTTGCCATTCCTTTCCCCAGGGGATTGTCCTGACCCAGAGATTGAATCCACATCTCTTATATCTCCTGCATTGGCACGTGGGTTCTTTACCATCTAAGCCAGGGGATAGTTTAGAAAGCATTACTATGAACAAAGCTAGTGGAGGTGATGGAATTCTAGCTGAGTTATTTCAAATCCTGAAAGATGGTGCTGCTAAAATGTTGCACTCGATATGCCAGCAAATTTGGAAGACTCAGCAGTGGCCACAAGACTGGAAAAGGTCAGTTTTCATTCCAATCCCAAAGAAAGGCAATGCCAAAGAATGCTCAAACTACTGCACAATTGTACTCATCTCACACGCTAGCAAAGTAATACTCAAAATTCTCCAAGCTAGGCTTCAACAGTGTGTGAACTGAGAACTTTCAGATGTACAATCTGGATTTAGAAAAGGCAGAAGAACCAGATATCAAATTTCCAACGTCCTTTGGATCAAAGGAAAAACAAGGAAATTCCAGGAAAACATCTACTTTTGCTTCATTGACTACGCTAAAGCCTTTGACTGTGTGGATCACAACAAAGTACGGACAATTCATAAAGAGATGGGAATACCAGACCACCTTACCTGTCTTCTGAGAAACCTGTATGCAGGTCAGGAAGCAACAGTTAGAACTGGACATGGAACAATGGACTGGTTCCAAATTGGGAAAGGAGTACGTCAAGGCTGTATACTGTCACCCTGCTTATTTAACTTACATGCAGAGTACATCATGAGAAATGCCAGGCTGGACAAAGCACAAGCTGGAATCAAAATTACCAGGAGAAATATTAACAACCTCAGATATGCAGATAATACCACCCTAATGGCAGAAAGTGAAGGGGAGCTAAAGAGCCTCTTGATGAGGGTGAAAGGAGAGTGAAACTGTCTGGCTTAAAACTCAACATTCAAAAACTTAAAATGAAACTTTCAGTGTTTCATGACTAATTTGAATCTATAGATAAGTTTGGGGGAAATAGTGACATATTAGCAGTAATGACTCCAGTGATTCTTTCTCTCCCTCCATACATCATTATGGATAGTTTCAATTGCTGTATCTTTAGCTTCTCTTCCTTTGCAATGTCTCATTTACTGTTAATCACGTCCAGTGTATTTTTCATTTTAGATATAGTTTTCACGGCTATAAACTTCATATGCATCTTCTTTATATCTTCCTTTTCCTCCTCATTATAATCACATGTTCCTCTATCTCTCACACACGTGGAGTAAAATGATAACTATTTAACATTCTTGTTTGCAGGTTATAACATCTCTGCATTTACTTATTTATAAAGAGAAACCTTATTGGCAAGAATTATTACAATAAGGGGCTTCCCTGGTGGCTCAGATGGTAAAGAATATTCCTGCAATGCTGGAGACCCAGGTTCTAGTTCTGGATCAGGAAGATCCCTCGGAAAAGGAAACAGATACCCATTCCAGTATTCTTGCCTGGAGAATTCCATGAACAGAGGAGCCTGGAAGGTTACAGTCCATGTGGTTGCAAAGAGTCAGATACAACTGAACAACACACACACACATATGCACACACACACACACATTACAAGAAGAGGAAAAGCATTCTTGCAATAGAAAACATTTTCACCGTATATTTGCAGGTGTCTCCTCTGTGTCTAACTGTTCTGATGTGTGTTTCTCTATTTTCCTGATCCTTAACATCCTCACCATTTATTGGACGGTAGACAATTGGAATCATAGGCTGTTACTTGCTAGGTTCTGTCATACGTATTTATAATGCTGTCTCTTGTCCTGGTGCCTGGTGAACTTATTGGAATCAGTTGGATAATGTCAAGGCTTGCTTTTAACCAGAGTTAAGGTGAATCTAGAAGAGGCAAGGCTGAATTTCATCCCCTGCTAAGCCTGAGCATCTTACCCAATGCTCTATGTTATAAGATATTTTCATGTCAACTCATAAGAGCACAAAGTATTCCCAGCCTTGTGGGACCTAGGGTAAATTTCCCACCTACTCCTTTCCAGTGATCTTCCCTTAGGTTAAAGTCTAAGGGAGTCTAGGAGGTTGCTTTCCCCAAGAATTCTCCAGATATCCCTCCCTCTGTCTGTCCATCCATCTGTCTCTCTCCAAAGCTCCACCCAGGTCTCCCCAGCCTCCAGTCTCTGTAAGCACAGCTCAGTGAGACCCTGTGCTCTGGTCGGTTCTATTTCCCTGAGTTGCAGCCTTCACAGAGTGAGTTGATTCAATCCTAAGGCTCACATTTTCTCTTTTCTGAGGGATCGTATTTCTACGGTGCCTGATATCCAACATATGAAAACTGTTTCATTTACTTTGTTGAGTTTTGTCATAGCTTGAGGAGGAAAGGTAAATAGTCACATCCGGTTTCTCTGTTTTGGCCAGAAGCAGAAGTATATTTACTGTTTGAAAACCACATTTTGTCCAATTCTGGCCTGGAGCATGGCAGTCATGCATGGCAGGTTTTAAGAGAATACGTACTTAGAATACCTCTTCAGCGCCTTGATGAGAAAGGAGCTTCCTACAGAGGCCACTTCTCCAAAGCTGAGAAATGTAAACAATCTTGTTGTTCAGTCACTCAGTTGCATCTGACTCTGTGACCTCATGGACTGCGGCACACCAGGCCTTTCTGTCCTTCACCATCTGCTGGTGCTTGCTCAAACTCATGTCCATTGAGTCAGTGATGCCATCCAACCACCTCATCCTTTGTCATCCCTTTCTCTTCATGCCTTCAATCTTTCCCAGCATCAGGGTCTTTTCCAAGGAGTTGGTTCTTCGCAACAGGTATTAGAGTTTCAGCTTCAGCATCAGTCCTTCCAATGAATATTCAGGAGTGATTTCCTTTAGGATTGACTGCTTGGATATCCTTGCAGCCCAAGGGACTCTCAAGAGTTTTCTCCAGAGCCACAGTTCAAAAGCATCAATTCTTTGGTGCTCAGCCTTCTTTATGGTCCAAATCTCACACCCATACATGACTACTGGAAAAATTATAGCTTTGACTAGATGGACCTTTGTCAGCAAAGTAATGTCTCTGCTTTTTAATATGTTGTCTAGGTTGGTCATAGCTTTTCTTCCAAAGAGTAAGCGTCTTTTAATTTCATAGCTGCAGTCACCATCTGCAGTGATTTTGGAGCCCAATAAAATAAAGTCTGTCACTATTTCCAAAGTTTTCCCATTTATTTGCCATGAAGTGATGGGACTGGATACCATGATCTTAGTTAGTGTTGACTTTTAAGCCAACTTTTTCACTCTCCTCTTCCACTTTCATCAAGAGGCTCTTTAGTTCCTCTTCACTTTCTGCCATAAGGGTGGTGTCATCTGCATATCTGAGATTATTGATATTTCTCCTGGCAATCTTGATTCCAGCGTGTGCTTCATCTAGCCTGGCATTTCACACGATACATAAAACTACAAGTAATAAGTTAGATAAGATGAGGCAGTGAAGGAATATGTTTCAGATGAAGGAAGAAGATAAAACCCAGAAAAAGCAGTGAGTGATGTGGAGATAGGCAATCTACCCTGAAAAGACTTCAGTGTAGTGGCCATGAAGATGATCAAGGAACTCGGAAGGAGAGTGGATACACAAAACCAGAGTTGGAAATATTTAACAAAGAGTTTAAAAATATAAGGAACAATCAAACAGAGATGAAGAATACACTAACTGCAATGAAAAATACACTAGAAGGAATCAACAGTAGACTAAATGACGCAAAGGAACAGATCATGAGCTGGAAGACAGAGCAGTGGAAGTCACTGCCACTGAATAGAAAAAGGAATGAAAAGGAGCAGTTCAGTGTCCTTAAAGATAAAAAGATATTTTATGGGAACAAGATTGTCCAGCCTTAGGTGGGTTTATTTGGATATTCTTTTAACATGCTGATTGCCATATTGTTAGAGGTAGGTGGTAAAGAAATGGGTAGGATGCCCCAAGATTTATACCTGTGCCTGTCCAGAGACTTCGGGTTTCCAGACCCTGAGAGTCATTGCTCAGTTGTCATTTGTCATGACAATTGTCATGTAACCGTCAGCTGTCATGTAACTTTCTCATTTGTTTTAATTGCAGCATTTCCTGTCCAGGGTAAGCAAGAACACTATAGCAAGGACTTCTGTGAGGAAAAGTTAACACGACGCAAGTGAAAGTGCTTTATAACTGCTGCATGTCATACACTCGGAGGCCATTGGTTGAGTATACCTAAGCCTAGTACCTTGGGTAATGTGGCAAAAACATGAGGTTAGGGGTCAGGACTGTGTCTGAATTACAAGTAAGATTCAGCCACTCAGTGGATGATCCTGGGCAAATCTCATCAACACTGTGGATTTTTGTTTCCTATTTTTTTTAATGCAGATAAAAATACATGCACCTGTAAAAATAGAGATGAAAAGGATTGTGGAAACACAAGCTAGAGAACTGGCTCAAGATTCCAGACGGAGGCCAGCAATCATTTGCCTAAGCTTCATTCATTGTGTGATTAAATTAACACTACTTGGAGTAAGATAAAAAGTAATCTGTTGACACTCCAGATGTGTTGAGGATTTCCTGTAAGCTGGAGAAGGAGAAAGACCAAGACCAGGCTGAAATAAAAGTCTAAGAAACGGCTCCCTGTAACACATGTGTGAAATGTCAGCCAGAAGATCATACAGGGCAGAATCAGCCCCGAGCCAGCAAACTGGAAAAATCTAACCCAGGCTCAGAGCTAGATTATGTAAACTTGCTGGTTGACCTTTGGTTCCATCCTGATTTTTTGCTGAATAGTTTGCAAATGTGTTACTCGAGCAGAAGGCAATTGGGGGCGGAGAGGGGCTTTGGGGACTGGAAGCAACAGAGAGCTATGACCTTTGCAAGAGGGGAGGGCCTCACATGAAGAGGGCAAATGAGTTTCACAATCTGTAACATTCCACTCCCATCCTCCAAAATGCCAGGGATGTGGAGTAACAGTTCTTTTAAAATTGTAAATAGGAACTCTCAAACTCAAAAAGAAAACCAGCAATGACCAAAGAATTGACAAGGAAAGAAAGGCATAAAACTCAGCCTGTGGGTGAATTCACAAACACAGAGCAGGTAGGAGATTTTAGGAAAGTATAGTTGTTGGTATATTATATTCATAGAAGGAATAAACCTCTAGTCAATCTCTAATTTTGGAAATTAAGTACTGGAACTTTGAATAGAAATCGCAGTAGATGTTCTGAGTAGCAAAGTGGACACAGCTGATAGATAATTAGAAAGGTAAGAAGTTCCGGTAGACGGTGTAAGTCAGAACATCACACAGCACAGGGACCGGATGGAAAATAGGGAAGAAAACACGAAAACTGAACAACATCGACAAGTTTGGACACTCATCTAAGGGGCATTCCAAAAAAGAGAACCGAGAGTGGTGCTATGAAAACAGCGTAAAAGGGAGAAGACAAAGAGGTGGCAGGAGCATCAGACGCGGCGGCGGCTGCCGCTGCTGCT
>NW_011476716.1:11536-17247 GCF_000754665.1 Bison bison bison | reverse complement strand
GGCAGCCCGCCAGGCTTCCCCATCCCTGGGATTCCCCAGGCAAGACACTGGAGTGGGTTGCCATTTCCTTCTCCAGTGCATGAAACTGAAAAGTGAAAGTGAAGTTGCTCAGTTGTGTCCGACTCTTCGAGATCCCATGGACTGCAGCCTTCCAGGCTCCTCCTTCCACGGGCTTTTCCAGGTGAGAGTACTGGAGTGGGGTGCCATTGCCTTCTCCAATAATAACTTGGTTAGGTTTTAAAGACAATCCCATCCTGACTCTATAAATTACTTCTTCCAAGTCGCTGGTTCAGTCAACTTAAAGACTGTCTGCACTTGATAGCTCCTAAAAAAAAGAATCCATAAATACTGGACATATATTTAACTGATGCTACTAAATTTAACAAGGATATTCTGATCAACAGCTGGATTTTAGGAATGTTAGAAAGATACCATTAATAAACATTCATGAGATAGTTTCTGGAACTTTTTTTTTTGACTGCACCCCGTAGCATGTGGAATTGTAGCTCCCCAATCACTGATGGAATCCGTGCCCCTTGAATTGGAAGAGTGAAGTCTTAACCAATGGACTACCAGGAAAGTCCCTGGACCAATACTTTTGGTAAGTCATGTTGATAAGACGATTAAATTTGTTCAAGATTATAAAAATATTATCTTTCAACCTAATCATTTCAATCAGTCCATCCTCAGCCAGACTAGCCCTTTGTCTGTTCAGAGGCATTTCCTGTCTAGTGATGTGTGTGTGTGCTAAGCTGCTTCAGTTGTGTCCGACTCTTTGTGACCCTAGACTGTCGCCTGCCAGGCTCCTCTGTCCATGGGATTCCAAATTTCTTAGACATAGAAAAAAAAAAAAGCATGGTGCTAAACTGTGTTACATTAATTTTACCAATAATGACTCTTTTTTGGGGGGACAATACTACAAAAAGTAAATATCCTTGTGCTGTGAAGACAGACACACACATATTCCTGAGAATCGGGAACTGTTTTTCGTGACATAACCCAGACATGGAGAACCTACCGAATTAGTCATTTTAACCACACCTCACAAGAGGCTCTTGGGTTCTTATCCTACAGGGGAATCGGGTTCTTTTCTAAGTCAGGACCGTGGGAATCTTAGACCATGCCCATGTATTTCTTCCCCAACTCCCTCAGTGGACTATCGGTCTTTTCTAGAGTCTGGAACTGGAGTTATGCCTGCTAGCTAATGGGACACCTCTAGTCTTAGGTTGTCAGACAGAACACACTTCAGGCTATGCAACCGTGTCAAAGTACATTATGTTTTTTAGCCCAGAGTTTGAATTTTACTTGACTGACTGGTAAGAGTCTGTGCCACTGCAAACACACAGGATTAACTCCAAAAATGCGCTGGAGCCATTTATATGTAAAATAAATTAAACGTCCGCAGATTTCAATGCTTTTACAGCCAGAAGCTGTTTCTTTTCCTAAGTTAGATCACTGATAAGTGAAAGTGAAAGTCACTCTATTGTGTCCAACTCTTTGCAACCCCATGGACTGTACTGTCCATGGAATTCTCCAGGCCAGAATACTGGAGTGGGGAGCCTTTCCCTTCTCCAGGGGATCTTCCCAACCCAGGGATCGAACCTGGGTCTGCTGCACTGCAGGCAGATTCTTTACCAGCTGAGCCACAAGGGAAGCCCTATCCCTGATAACATAAAAGTAACTTGCCTCCATGCTTTTATCTCTGTTTGCAAAATGTATTATGTGTGCTAAGCTATCTGACTGCTGGTAATTTTTTTTAAAATGTCTTTATGTGGTTTTGGTGTTTTGTTTTGTTTTTTTTTGTTTTTTTGTTTTTTTTAATATTTATTGGCTTATTTGGTCCCGTTGGGCCCTAGCTGCAACACGAGGGATCTTGGCTGCCTTATTCAGCGTCTTCGTTGCAGTGAGCTGTCTCTCTAGCTGTGTGGGCTTAGTTCCCTAACCGGGGATTGAACCTGCTTCCCCTGCATTGCAAGGTGGATTCTTAACCTCTGGACCCCGAGGGAAATCCCTTGATAATGTTTAAACATGAATTTGTTTTCCTTGAATACCAGGAATCCCAAGTGAAGGCAAAACCTTATCTAACCCTGTACATGAGCGTCTTCACTTATATATAATGAGGTAGTTACGAAGAGCCACCTTGAGTCAACATAAACGAGGACTTTGGTGGGGATGTTTATAAGAAAAACTCTCACTATGCAGGACTGTTTAGGATGGGGTAGTAGAACAACATATCCCCTCTTTCCAACATTCTTGTCTTCAGTGCCTCACATTAGAATCATCGTATCAAAAGGGATTGGACCTATAACCACAGGGAAAAAAGGCTTTCACTCAATATTTTGCGAGACACATTTACTCAGGCAGCTTACACTATACATGTGTGTAACTTTGTTTTGCTCCCTTTCATTTAAGAGACATTCATATACACATCTTGTATTTGTCAGGTACTTCCCTAAGCAGCTCACAAATGTTAGCCTGTTTCACTTAACAAAGCAGAAATGTAGTAAGTGTAGGCGGTGTTATTGATTTCACCTACAGATAAGGAAACAGAGGCAAAGAGGTATTAGCTGCTTTGGTCATAGAGACACGACTGGTAAACGGTAGGATTACAAACGCTGAGTTGCAACCAGACTCCCAGATTTGCAGAAACAGCAGAACATGTGACCCAGAAGGAGGGCCCAGAGGTCCAGGAGAGGCTGCACCAGCTCCCTGAACCTTGTCCCTTCCTTTTTAAGGAGGAAAGGTCCACAGTGACAGCTCCAACTTAGTTGTTTCTGTAGAAAAACTACCACAACACCCTTTGCAGCTCCTGGCTGGGCGTCCCGGGACAACGAGCACTTGAGGTTCTGGAAAAAGCTGCTGCTTCTCATTGGTTCCTGGGGACTCTTCTCTGTGCAGACAGCTTTCCAGGTGAGGACTCACCTCAGCAGAGAGAATCGCTGCTCTGTGATACTCACCTCCCTCCTTTTCTTCCCACAAGACGGTGGGAAAAATCAAATGCTCTTGTCGGTTTTAGACAGGAAGTGCCAAGTTTATTGATTGATATTTATGCCAAAGGGGAGGGAGCCTATTTGATTTGAGAAATAATGCATTGCCTCTACTATGGCTTCCCTGGTGGCTCAGCGGTTAAAGCATCTGCCTCCAATATGGGAGACCTAGGTTCGATCCCTGGGTCGGGAAGATTCCCTGGAGAAGAAAATGGCAACCCACTCCAGTATTCTTGCCTGGAGAATCTCATGGACGGAGGAGCCTGGTAGGCTGCAGTCCACGGGGTCGAAAAGAGTCGGACATGACTGAGCGACTCCACTTTCACTTTCACTTTCTACTGTGTATATGATAGATGTACTGTGGGGGTGCGGGGGGAAACTTCTTGGAAGGACGAAGCCAGCTTTCCATTCTGAGCAGATGAATAGTACGGAGGGGTTTGGAAGTTGGTGGGTGAGTGGAGAGGTAATAACATTTGCAGAAAGGATGCTGACCCAGGTAGCGTTCACCTAACACACCTACAGTGCCGAGACAGGAGGCAACTGTGGTTCTGTTTACTCCCTTAGGAAACATTCTACAGGAGGTAGCTTGTTCCTTAGATAAAGGTTAACCAAGAAAACAAAGCAGTCGGTTCAAAGTCAGAGAGGAAATATGCAGAGGAACATGGACTAGAATGCACGGTAGGCTGACAGTTAATTCAGATCCTGTGAAAAAGAAAGTTAATGTAAAATATTTTATCAATAATGTTATGGCCATAAAATGTTTTTTTAGTTTTCTTTT
Source organism: Bison bison bison (assembly GCF_000754665.1). Classification (NCBI taxonomy): domain Eukaryota; kingdom Metazoa; phylum Chordata; class Mammalia; order Artiodactyla; family Bovidae; genus Bison; species Bison bison. The sequence goes on along the minus strand of NW_011476716.1, from coordinate 13,482 downwards.
TAATTGAAATATAACTGCTTTACAACGTTGTGTTAGTTCCTGTTGTACAACAAAGTGAATCAGCTATCTGTACACATATATCCCTTTCCTGGGCTTTGTTGGTGGCTCAGATGGTAAAGAATCTGCCTACAATGCAGCAGTCCTGGGTTCAATCCCTGGGTTGGGAAGATATCCTGGAGGAGGAAATGGCAACCCACTCCAGTATTCTTGCCTGGAGAATTCCTTGGACAGAGGAGCCTGGCGGGCTGCAGCCCACGGGGTCACAGAGTCGGACATGGACCAGTGTTCACTCGCTCATGAGGTGCCCTCCCTCATGAGGCTCCCCGCCCACCCCATTCCCCCTGTAAGTCATCGCACAGCACTGAGCTGAGCTCCCTGTTACACAGCAGCTTCCAGCCAGCCATCTAATCCACACATGGTCGTGTGTACATGTCAAGGCCACTCTCTCAGTTTGCAGTGAATGGCTTTTCACATCTTGTTTTCCCTTCTAACTTTATCTCTCTACCTCCTTCCAGTTCTCATATATGTTGCATATTGAATATGTCTAAGCAGAGATTTACACATTATAATCGAGGATCAGGTACTGTTTTGTGTTCTACATTTTCTCCTTTGATTTCAGGATTCTCTATTATTTAGAGTTTGCTTTCTTTGTTTAAATTGCTCAATATTTTGCAAATATTTCCAGTCAGGATGGCTGGGTCTGAAGTGCTTTGTGTGTGTGTGTGTGTGTGGACTTTGCCCTTTGCCAAAGCTAAAAGCTCATGATGACTAGGCAGTCTTCTAGAGCCTCTTCAGTTTTCAATCTACTCAATAACAAGGCAACATGTTTTGCTGTTGCTGCTGGGGCTGGCAGTACTTTTCACTGTGTGTGTGTGTTTGCACCTGCCTAACAGAACAGTTTCATATTAAATGGCTTGCAGGATTGTAACAATGTTACAACCCTAGAAATTTGGCATCAAACTCATTTTGCCTCTTACAGGAGGCTTTCAGACTAAAGGTCACATTTGCATCTCGGAATGCTGGACTTCTACTTGATGCTGGGAAGGACTGAAGGCAAAAGGAGAAGGGGGCAGAAGATGAGATGGTTAGATAGCATCGCTGACTCAATGGAGATGAATTTGAGCAAACTCCGGGAGATAGTGGAGGACAGAGGAGCCTGGTGTGCTACAGTCTATGGGGTCTCAAAGAGTTGGACACGACCTAGAGACTGAACAACAACAAATCCTGAGGCTTTCTGAAAGATGAGATAAATGCCCAGAGACATTTTTGTTTCTCACAACTGAGAGTGGAAGTGTTACTACTGAGAGCTAGTTAGTAGAGTCCAGTGATGTTATTATACATTCTATGATGCATAGAATTGCCTCCCCCAACAAAGACTTATCTGCACTGAAATATAAATAGTGCTAAATTTAGGGAACCCTAATAAACCCTACTAAACCCTACTAAAACCCTACTCTAAACGGAACCCTACTCTAAACCCTACTCTAAACCCTACTCTTGAACAGTTCTATGAAGACCTACAAGACCTTTTATAACTAACACCCAAAAAAGATGTCCTTTTCATTATAGGAGACTGGAATGTAAAAGTAGGAAGTCAAGAAACACCTGGAGTAACAGGCAAATTTGGCTTTGGAATACGGAATGAAGCAGGGCAAAGACTAATAGAGTTTTGCCAAGAAAATGCACTGGTCATAACAAACACCCTCTTCCAACAACACAAGAGAAGACTCTATACATGGACATCACCAGATGGCCAACACCGAAATCAGATTGATTATATTCTTTGCAGCCAAAGATGGAGAAGCTCTATACAGTCAGCAAAAACAAGACCAGGAGCTGACTGTGGCTCAGACCATGAACTCCTTATTGCCAAATTCAGACTTAAATTGAAGAAAGCAGGGGAAACCACTAGACCATTCAGGTATGACCTAAATCAAATCCCTTAT
>NW_011476716.1:10793-11436 GCF_000754665.1 Bison bison bison | reverse complement strand
CAAGACCATCTCCATGGAAAAGAAATGCAAAAAAGCAAAATGGCTGTCTGGGGAGGCCTTACAAATAGCTGTGAAAAGAAGAGAAGCGAAAAGCAAAGGAGAAAAGGAGAGATATAAACATCTGAATGCAGAGTTCCAAACAATAGTAAGAAGACATAAGAAAGCCTTCTTCAGTGATCAATGCAAAGAAATACAGGAAAACAACAGAATGGGAAAGACTAAGGATCTCTTCAAGAAAATCAGAGATACCAAAGGAACATTTCATGCAAAGATGGGCTCGATAAAGGACAGAAATGGTATGGACCTAACAGAAGCAGAAGATATTAAGAAGAAATGGCAAGAATACACAGAACTGTACCAAAAAGATCTTCACAACCCAGATAATCACAATGGTGTGATCACTCACCTAGAGCCAGACATCCTGGAATGTGAAGTCAAGCAGGCCTTAGAAAGCATCACTATGGACAAAGCTAGTGGATGTGATGGAATTCCAGTTGAGCTATTCCAAATCCTGAAAGATGATGCTGTGAAAGTGCTGCACTCTATATGCCAGCAAATTTGGAAAACTCAGCAGTGGCCACAGGACTGGAAAAGGTCAGTTTTCATTCCAATCCCAAAGAAAGGCAATGCCAAAGAATGCTCA
>NW_011476716.1:0-9859 GCF_000754665.1 Bison bison bison | reverse complement strand
GCAGAGACATTACTTTGCCAACAAAGGTTCGTCTAGTCAAGGCTATGTTTTTTCCTGTGGTCATGTATGGATGTGAGAGTTGGACTGTGAAGAAGGCTGAGCGCCAAAGAATTGATGCTTTTGAAGTGTGGTGTTGGAGAAGACTCTTGAGAGTCCCTTGGACTGCAAGGAGAACCAACCAGCTGTTCTAAAGGAGATCAGCCCTGGGATTTCTTTTGGAAGGAATGATGCTAAAGCTGAAACTCCAATATTTTGGCCACCTAATGGGAAGAGCTGACTCATTGGAAAAGACTCTGATGCTGGGAGGGATTGGGGGCAAGAGGAGAAGGGGACGACAGAGGATGAGATGGCTGGATGGCATCACTGACTCGATGGACATGAGTCTGAGTGAACTCCGGGAGTTGGTGATGGACAGGGAGGCCTGGCGTGCTGCGATTCATGGGGTTGCAAAGAATCGGACATGACTGAGCGACTGATCTGATCTGATCTGACTCTAAACTGATCAAGAAATTTTGAAAAAGAACATGAATCAGTGATGAGTGAGGGAACACTACTATAGATCCCACAGACATTTAAAGGATAAGAAAATATAGATGGCTTTGTGCAATAAATTCTACAGCTTAGATAAAATGGAAAAAAAAATCCCTTTAATGACCTAAATAAATAACCAGATGTGTCTAACTCTGCAACTGTATGGATTGTAGCCCACCAGGCTTCTCTGTCCATGGAATTCTCCAGGCAAGAATACTGGAGTGGGTTGCCATTCCCTTCTCCAGAGGATCTTCTCAACCCATGGATCAAACCTGGGTCTCCTGCATTGCAAGCAGATTCTTTACTGTCTGAGCCACCAGAGAAGACCCAACTAAATAACCAGAAGTTACCTCAAAAATCAGAAAAGCCATATATTTACAAAGGAAATTGAATTTGTAGTTAAAACATTTCCACAGAGAAATTTAATTCCAAGTAAAAATATTTCCGAGTCCCAGATGGCTTCACTGTTGAAATCAACAAATACTTGATGAAGAAATATTAATTCTCTTAAGAAAATAGAGGAGGAGGAAACTCTTTCTCAATTTGTATTTTCTGAACATAAATGTTATATCAAAATGGATAAAAACTTTACTAGAAAATAAGAATATAGATCAATATAGACCAATCATTCACAAACATAGGTGCAAAAATCCTTTAAAATAATAGAAAATTGATCCAAAATATATAAAAATAATACCTTATGAATAATGAGTTTATACTGAAAATATATTATTCATTTAGCATTCAAAAGTAAATAATTAAAATTCAACATGTCAACAAGAAAAAAATCATATAATTATCCCAATAGATGTATTTAAAATGGCTGACAAATATCAACATTAATTTATGATTTTTAAAAAACCCCTTAACAAGCAACTTTTTCAACATGACAAAGGTGATTGATGAAAAATTAACAGCTAAGCTTAAGTAAGAAAATAAATACTTTTCCCTAATATCAAAAAGAATGCTCATATAGTACCTCCTATAAAATATTTTCCTGCAAGTTCTAAGTGGTACAGTAAGCCAAGAAAAGGAATAAAACACATACAGATGGAGGAAATAAAATTATTTTCATTTGCAAAAAACATTTGATCACATATATAGAAAATTTTAATTGCAAAAATACACAACTACTAAAGGTAATTGTGGGAAAGATTAGTTTTCATTCCAATGCCAAAGAAAGGCAATGCCAAAGAATGCTCAAACTGCCAAAGATTGTACAATTGCACTCATTTCACATGCTAGAAGGTAATGCTCAAAATCCTTCAATCTAGCCTTCAGCAGTACATGAACCCAGAGTTTCCAGACATACAAGCTGGGTTTAGAAAAGGCAGATGAACCAGTATCAAATTGCCAACATTGGTAGGATCATAGAGAAAGCAAGGAAATTCCAGAAAAACATCTACTTCTGCTTCATTGATTATGCTAAAGTCTTTGATTGTGTGGATCAAAACAAACTGTGGAAAACACTTAAAGAAATGGGAGTACAAGACCACCTTACTTGTCTCCTGAGAAACCTGTGTGAGAGTCAAGAAGCAACAGTTAGAACCAGACATGGAACAACTGACTGGTTCAGAATTGGAAAAGGAGTACATCAAGGCTGAATATTGTCACCTTGCTCAAGTAACTTCTGTGCAGAGTAGATAGTGCAAAATGCCAGGCTGGATGAATCACAAGCTGGATTCAAGATTGCTGGGAGAAATATCAATAACCTCAGATAGGCAGATGATATCAATTTAATGGCAGAAAGCGAAGAGGAACTAAGCTGCTGGATGAGTGTGAAAGAGAGGAATGAAAAAGCTGGCTTAAAACTCAACATTTAAAAAATGAAGATCGTGGCATCTGGTCCCATTACTTCATGGCGCGAAGAAGGGGAAAAAGTAGAAGCATTGACAGATTTTCTTTTCTTGGGCTCCAAAATCACTGTAGATGGTGACTGCAGCCATGAAATTAAAAGACACTTGCTCCTTAGAAGGAAAGCTATAACAAACTCAGACAGCATATTAAAAAGCAGAGACTTTTCTTTGCCAACAAAGGTCCATAGAGTCAAAACTATGGTTTTCCCTGTAGTCATGTATGGATGTGAGAGTTGGACCATAAAAGAAAGCCGAACACTGAAGAATTGATGCTTTCGAACTGTGGTGCTGAAAAAGACTCTTGAGAGTCCCTTGGACTGTAAGATCCAACCAGTCCATCCTAAAGAAAATCAACCCTGAATAGTCATTGGAAGGACTGATGCTGAAGCTGAAGCTCCAGTACTTTGGCCACCTAATGGGAAGAGCTGACTCATTGGAAAAGACCCTGATGCTGGGAAAGATTGAAGGTGGGAGGAGAAGGGGATGACAGAGGATGAGATGGTTGGATGGCATCACCAACTCGATGGAAATGGGTTTGGGTGGACTCCAAGAGATAGTGAAGGACAGGGGAGCCTGGCGTGCTGCAGTCTAAGTGATAACAAAGAGTGGGACACAACTGAGCCATTGAACAACAATACTAAAGGTAATGAGTTAACTCCATAAGGTCACACTACACAAAGCCAATATAGAAAAATTGCACTTCTGTAAACAAACAAATTTTTTAAAACTTCAAAATATAATGTAATTTACAGTTATATGTTTATTTATGTGCTAAGTCACTTTAGTTGTGTCCAGCTCTTTGCAACCCCACGGACTGTAGCCTGCCAAATTTTTCTGTCCATGGGATTTTCCAGGCAAGAATACTGGAGTGAGTTGCCATTTCCTTCTCCAGAGGATCTTCTCAACCCAGGATCTAAATGGTGTCTCTTAGTTCTCCTGAATTGGCAGGTGGGTTCTTTACCACTAGCGCCACCTGGGAAGTCTTGTATTTATTTATAATGACATCCAAAGGAGGGAATGAATGGGGATAAGTTTAACAGAAGATAGCCAAAAACTAAAGTCCTTTGCTAAAAAATTTAAAGAAGACCTAAAATAATGAAGAGATACATCACATTCATAGACTAAAATATTCAATATTTTTCAGATATTACCTCTTATATAACTAAGCTACAGATTCACTGCAACCTCAACGTGTCAGACAATTTTTAATAAAAATTCACAAGATTATTACAAAGTTTAAATAGAAATGCAAAAAACCTAAGCAAAAAGCATCTAAAAAAGTTGGTGGACCCACACTATCAGATTTCAAGGCTTAGTATAAAGCCACAGTACTCAAAAACAGTAGTAAAAAAAAAAATCATAAGAATAGATATATAGATCAATTAAACTAATAGAAAGTTGAGAGATGCAGGCATACATATAAACTCAATTGCTTTTCAACAATTACATCAAAGCAACTCGAAAGAGAAAGGACAGTCCTTGCAATAACTAGCAATTAAAAAACCAGTTTCTCCTCCAGGAGATAGTGAAGGACAGGGAAGCCTGGCACGCTGCAGTCCATAGGTTTGCAAAGAGTTGGAACACAAGTTTGCAACTGATCAACAACATCAAATCTACTCTGTGGAAAAGAATATCCACTCTTACATCATACCACTTACAAAAAGTTAACTTGAAATTTTCGTAGACCCAAATATAGGAACTAAACCTATAAGACTTCTGAAGGAAAATATAAGAGGAAATTTTTGTAATGGTAGAACAGCAAGACATGGAAACAATCTAAATATGTCTCCCTCTCCCAAGGCAGTTATTCTAGGCAAATTTACCTTCCCTGTTACCTTCTAAAACTCAGGTAAAGCTGTGTGAATCTTTTCTTATTGGTTCAGCATCTTCTCATTCCTGGCTATTTGTTGGTACTCACTAGGCTAAGGTACCTGCCAAGATGCTCCACTTACAAGGCCCGCAGATGCTGCAGATGCTAGAAAAATCCTTGAGGAAGAGCATCCCTGCATCCTTAAAGGTGAGCTTGGGACATTCTTAGGGAAGCAGAGGGTTGCATTCTTAGGGAACCAAAGAGGTCAGGAGGAGAATGAGCTCTTACTGAGTGCACATTCTGTGGTAAGAACTCACTCACACCGCATCGCACACAGTTCACACCATCTCTTGGCAAGAGAAGTGTATTAACTCATGTCCTGGAAGAGGGAAGAGTTCTCAGTTATATGACTTGCCCAATAATTTTAAGTTACAAAAACACTACCCTCTGGAGACTCAAAAATATTTTCCTGATTTCCCTTTAAAAGGTTGATCTAAGTACATACTAATTTTTAAACATTTGTGCCCGAGGTGAAGTTAACCACCATGTATCTTCTTGGAATATTTAACAGGTCAAGTCTTATTTCTTTGAAATCCAAGTGTGCATGGAAGAGATCTAGAAACAATTATCTACTATTCATTACTTTAAGGCAATGGTATTTCTTACAGAATGGCTGGATTTATGCAGATTTATTTATATTTTCACTTTTAACATTCAGAGGATTGATGGAAGGAGGAAAATGCTTTTTCTTTCATTTTTTTCTTTTCCTTTTTTGTCTGCATGACTTGTCAGATCTCAGTTCCCTAACTAGAGACTGAATCCAGGTCCTCGACAGAGAAAGCCTGAGTCCTAACTATGGACCACCAGGGAATTCCCTGAACTGCTTTTAAAAGCACTTTGCACATCTAAAGATAGAAGTTTAATCACAGAACCGCGGCCAGCACCGGCGCCAGCGGGGCCTCAAGGCCAGAACAATGGCAGCGTGGTCGTCAGTGGCAACGGAAAGCACTTCCAGCCCTCACTTCACCGCAGCCGCTGGACTTGATCTGTGGACTTGTGTCAGCCTCAGAACTCCCGTAGGAGGGGCGGTCGGTTTTCTCCCTATGCTGTGGAAGATGGCTCTGAGGCCAGGAAAACTTAATAACTTGCCCACCTGGTTACTCCTGGGGCCATAAATATAATCCATTTATTCCGTTTCAACTCTCCAGAGCCTACCTGTGTATTTTGAGCAAAACAGACCCTCAACTTCAGATCCTATTAAGAGAATAAACTGGATCTCTCATACATCACTGCTGGGAATGTGAGATGGTGCAGCCCCTCTTAAACAGCCATTTGTAAGTGTCTAACCAATCGTGCAACCAGCGCACGGCCAGCGACGACAACCTTGAGCATTTGCCCTAGAGAAATGCAAGTTTATGTTCACACAAAACTGTGTACCCTAATGTCTATAACAATCTGATCCATGATAGTCAAAAGCTGGAAACAACTCACATGTCCTCCCATAGTTGAGTGGCTAAATGAACTGTGGTACATCCATACTATGGGATACTACTAAGTGATAAAGAAGAAATGACCGAGGGATACTTGCAGCAATTTGGATGAATCCTCAGAAAATTATTGGAGAAGGCGATGGCACCCCACTCCAGTACTCTGGCCTGGAAAATCCCATGGACAGAAGAGCCTGGTAGGCTAGAGTCCATGGGGTCGCTGAGGGTTGGACACGACTGAGCGACTTCACTCTCACTTTTCACTTTCATGCATTGGAAAAGGAAATGGCAACCCACTCCAGTGTTCTTGCCTCGAGAATCTCTGGGACGGGGGAATCCTGGTGGGCCGCCGTCTATGGGGTCGCACAGAGTCGCACACGACTGAAGTGACGTAGCAGCAGCAGCAGCAGCCAGAAAATGATGCTGAGTGAAAAAAGCCAGTCCCAAAGGGTTCCACACTGTATAAGTTCGTTTATGTAAAATCCTTGAGATAACCAAATACAGAAACAGAGAACACGCTGATGGCTTCTGGAGGTGAACGAGGAGGGGGGCAATGGGAAGGTAGTGGATGTGACTATAAGAGCCTCAGGAGCCATCCTCATGGAAAGGGAAGTGTTCTGCATCTGGACTGTATCAGGGTCAAAATCCTGTTGTGGTGTTGCTCCTAAAGTCCAGTAGGTCTCTGTGCTTCACCAAGTTTACACGGTAAGCAGCCAGGATTTTACTCTGGGCAAGTGAACATTTGAAGCCAAGTCCTAACCCTTATGCTCATCTGCTTAGCACAGCGCCTTGGACTTTGGTCAATAAATTATACGTATCAGTTTCTATCTTACAGTTTCGTCTAGAATATGCACCCTCATCCCACCATGGAGTTACCTTGATGATGGTGACTCCTCCTTGGTTCTACAGCTAAAAGGGCAGCCTGCCTGGGTCTGTACCCACCCCTTCCACCAGCAGGCTGTGTCTCCCTGCCACGTTACTTAACTTTTATGTGCCTTGGCTTTCTCACACAGAATGGGAGTCATGAAGGGATTCCCTCGTGGCCCCAGGGGTTAAGACTTGGTACTTTCATTACCTAGGGCCCGGGTTCGATCCCTGGATGCCTGATGTTGAAGCAAAGATCCCACAGGCTGCACAGCCACCATAAAAGAGGAGGGGGAGTAACAGGACCTCCAGTCTCTTGGGGTTGTTGCCAGATGAGAAGATTTGATGGGGAACAGGCAGGCTGTGCCTTGCACACAGAGCAGCTATGCCAATATTAGCCACTGTGGGTATAGATCAGACCATAAATTTACAGTGGGGTGAATTGTGGCTACATCGGTTTATCTCATTTGAGGCCAATACTTTGAAAGACTTGGCATAATTTGGGATGAGTTGAATATCTTCACCTTCCTCAATCTTAACCATTTGTAAACCATCCTTTTACTCTGGGGAAGAGAAAGGTAAGCATTCTTCTATAGGTAACCTATCTGGTTTTGTTTATATTTACTGTAAAGGGACCAAAGAGACAAGTCTCCATGACCTTTAGTTACTATAGCCTCCACTTATTTGTAGGAAATAGTTACCTTTACCAGAGGTTAATTTGAAAATGTGTGTTGAAAAGCCTTAAACATGTAGATAGCTTTAAACCCAGCAATCTCCCTTCTAAAAACCTTCCCTAAGCAAATATCAGGTACAAATGCAAAGATTTCAGCAAAAAAGATATTCTTTGAAGAGTACTTTTTTGCGTCAAGAAGTTGGAAACACCTGGAGTGGAGTGTATCTGATATTCTCCAGTTTTGTGAAATGTGTTGTGTGTGCCTGGAGAATCCCATAGCCAGAGGAACCTGGTGGCTACAGTCCATGGGGTCACAAAGAGTCAGACGCGACTGAAGGGACTTAGCACGTACACGCTTACATGAACAGATGTAAATCTATTAAAGATCTTATTACATTCCATAATGGGAGTTCTGTTCATAAATTCCATTGGTTTGCATATCTTCTATGTGAATATTTTTTAAAGATATATTTATTGTGGGGAAACTTAGAATCTCACCAGTGGTCTGCTGAAGTTCTTACTAGGTACCTTCCAATCAAAAAATTCCATTCTTTCATAAAAATAAACCTTGTCCTATGCAAGCACGGCACTTTGCCATCTCTTCCTAATAAGATAATCCTCTCACTTTCTTGTAATACTACAGGTTTATGGGACCACCTTCCACATAAACCAGGGAAACCCTTTCAAGCTAAAGGCTCTGGTGGACAAGTGGCCTGATTTTAATACAGTGGTTATCCGCCCTCAGGAGCAGGTAAGGGGCCAGATGTGGAATGAATAGGTATTTATGTTCATATTGGCTATGTACTTACCATGCAGTTGGCAATATGGTAGACCCTGGGAATGCAGAAATAAATCAAGGTGATATAGTCAACATGTCCTTATCTTCAAAAAGTCCACAGCCTGGAGGAGATTATAGGTAAATCCATAGGGAAATGACATCATGGTGTGAAGTGGTTAGATGCTCAGTCGTGTCTGACTCTGCGACCTTGTGGACTGTCGCCCACCAGGCTCCTCTGCCCATGGAATTCTCCAGGCAAGAATACTGGAGTGGGCTGCCATTCCCTTCTCCAGGGAATCTTCCCAACCCAGGGATTGAACCCATGTCTCCTGCCTTGCAGGTGGATTCTTTACTGTCTGAGCCACTAGGGGCCCCATGGTGTGAAATGGCCAGAATCAAAACCAAGATGGCATCCTGCTGCTGCTTAGGACCAAACGCTTTGTCATTTCCTGCATCCAGTTTGCGGGAATAGAGGCAACCAGGGGGAGGCTGTGCTAATGCAGGATTATGTTGATGGCGTAGACAAGCGCTTGATCTTTTGTGAAAGGCATCAAAGAAGCATTTCCCAGGCTGGATTTCTACACGTAGTAAATCAAGCCCATTTTAAACCCTTAACCTAAGGGGAAAAAAATATTTCATACCTTGTACAAACACCAGTTTTGAAACCACATCAACTCATTCATGCTAACTCAAAACTTCTCATTGTGGTGATCTCTTCCCGTTGAGATGCTGCACCATGTTATAACCTATGGTCATCAATTAAGCAAATAAAACCAGGCAGGAGGGGAAAAAGCATGTGGTAGAGGTTGCAGGGAGAGGAACGATTCTTAGTAGAAATTTTACCAAAATTGGATGTTGAATATAAATAGGATTTTTTACATGGTTGCAGATCAGAACTTCATTCAAAGCAGTTGCAAGAGATAAAGTCTGAAACAAGAGTGAATTAAGGAAAATTAAGGAGCAAATTACATAGTTGGAATTGTTGGTTACATATAGTATGATAATTTTTTAATTAGTGAAATTGAATAGTTAAGTTTATTTAATAGTTATGTTTATTCAAAAATAAAATGTATAATTATATTTTAAAATATCAAGTAAAATTGTAATATAAATATATTATCACTTAATATAACTTACATAGAAGTGAAACGGGTAATAAATATTCAAGAAACCAAATTAAATAACAATTTAAAACGAACACTTTTAATTATTGATAGAAATCTGAGCTACTTTCAAAAATACAGTTTTAAAAATAAGACTTTTCCAACTTGAAGAACGATCATTGACATATAAGATTGTGTCAGATCTACAACATTGCAGATTTGATATACACGTACAGTACAATGATTCCCTCCATAACTTTAGCTAATACTCCATCCTGTCTCATAATTACCATTCTATTTCTTAGTGAAAACATTCAAAATCTGCTCTCTCAGCAACCTTCAAGTACAATTAACCCTTGAACAACATGGGTTGGAACTGCACAAGCCCACTTAAATATTTTTTTCCCCAATAATTACATGCTACAGTACTCCACTATCTGACGATGTTTGAATCTGTGGATGCAGAATAGCAGATACAAAGGATGACTGTAAAGTTACACGCAGATTTTCAGCTGTGTGGAGAGTTGGGGTCCCTAACTCCTTCTTCGTTCAATGCTCAACTGCATATAATACAGCATTAACTATGGTCCTGCGACGGGTGCGCCAAAGCGCAGGCGGCTGCGACGGGCACACCAAAGCGCAGGCGGCTGCGACGGGTACACCAAGCACGACCGAGAGGAACCACCCCACATCCGAAGTCAGGGGCAGAAGCCGGGAGAACCCCATGCCCGAAGGGCGGCGACCAAGAGGAGTTACC
>NW_011476715.1:14449-16268 GCF_000754665.1 Bison bison bison | reverse complement strand
TCCAGTTCATGACCTCATGCACTCAGAAAGACCCCACAGGACCCGAGTGAACAGTGGCTCTTTTTTAACAGGACTCACCTGTGGGGAGTGTCTGCTGCTGCTGTGGATGCTCCGATGCTGAAACTAGACGATGCAGCAGTGTTTCTTCTGACTCTTGCATTCTTCAGGCAGGATGACACACCCATGGATGTTCTGATACTTGCAGGCACCATCGATTTTATCACATTCAAGGTTTTTCTTTTTTTCCTTTCCCTATAAAGAAGAGCAGGTGAAAAACAAACAAATAAATAAGACCTGTGTAACTAAAGCTACCAGACTTCATCTTATATAGCTGCTGCTGCTGCTGCTAAGTCGCTTCAGTCATGTCTGGCTCTGTGCGACCCCATAGATGGTAGCCAACTAGGCACCTCCATCCTTGGGATTCTCCAGGCAAGAATACTGGAGTGTTTTGCCATTACCTTCTCCAATGCATGAAAGTGAAAAGTGAAAGTGAAGTCGCTCAGTCGTGCTGGACTCTTAGCGACCCCATGGACTGCAGCCTAACAGGCACATCCATCCATGGGATTTTCCAGGCAAGAGTACTGGAGTGGGGTGCCATTGCCTTCTCTGTCTTATACAGCAAGGAACTCCAAATTACAGTTCACAGGGACACAACTGGCACTCTCCTTGGTTTGGTGTGACCTACAAGCTTAGAATGTTTTTCCACATTTTTAAAAATTATACTAAGAACTGAGAAGGGGACTTAAATTTTTCTATAGGAAGGTGATCATGCTCATTCATTTACACAGGGTCTACTGGGCTTCCCTCAGGCTTCCCTGATGGGTGAAGCTGTTAAAGAATCCCCCTACAAGTGGGGGAGACATAGGAGATGCAGCTCCGATCCCTGGGTCATAAAGATCCCCTGGAGAAGGGAATGGCAACCTACTACAGTATCCTTGCCTGAGAATCCAATGGACAGAGGAGCCTGGTGGGCGACAATCCATGGGGTCGCAAAGAGTGGACCACAACTGAGTAACTAAACAATTGGACCTGCTTTGTTAATGAATTCTGAGCGGAGCTGACATTTCCCTTCAGGGCTGGGGCCCTTAATCCCAAGGATGAGAGTCCTGAGAGCGCTTTGCTCAGGCACAGGACCAGCAGCACCCACGGTGGTGGCTGCTCCTCGGGGGTCGGGGGTCTGATCAGAGCACTCAGACCCTCCCGGGTTGGCGTCATTAGAGCAAGAATAAACTTTGGCTCTTTGAAGATGCTAAGATCTGGAGGTGCTGTCACCACAGCACAGCCTGGAGCATGCTGTATCCTGAGGAGGGCTGCAGGGATAATGCAGGACCTCCAGTTTAGCTTGGATTGCAGGTGAGCAACACATAACCTTGTAGGATAAGTATGTCCCGACTGATGCACAGATCACACTTGAGCTAGAGTATTTGTTGGTTTTATGTAATTCAGTAAGTAAATCAGTTTTCTGAGATTGTTGAATATTAAATAAAGCAAGGTCTTTGGAGTCAAACCCATTTGGGCTTGAGTTAAAGTGCTCCCTACATTCAATCTGCACTCCTTTGAACAAATTACTTCATTTCTTGCTCCCATCTTGTAAAATGGCCTCCCTCATAAATATTGCTATAAGGAATATATTTGGGATAAGACATTAAAAGTTTCATTGTTTTAGTTAAAGTGGAAGTCCAGTTCACTTCAGTTCAGGCGCTCAGTTGTGTCTGACTCTTTGTGACCCCATGAATCGCAACACACCAGTCCTCCTTGTCCATCACCAACTCCCAGAGTTCACTCAAACTCATGTCCATCGAGTCGGTGATGCCATCCA
>NW_011476715.1:9703-11900 GCF_000754665.1 Bison bison bison | reverse complement strand
GGAGAAGGGAATGGCATCCCACTCCGGTATCCTTGCCTGGAAAATCCCATGGACAGAAGAGCCTGGTTGGCTACAGTCCATGTGGTCACAAAGAGTTGAATGTAACTGAAGTGACTTAGCACACACACATACCAGGTAAATCATTGATATTTTTTGCATATCTTCCTTCTCTCCACTTAGTTTTGCTTTACAGTGTTCATATCTCTCTTTTTCTTTATATGTAAGTCTGCAAAGTAACAAGTCCTGTTTTATTATCTTACAGTCTCAGCACCTAGAACAGTGGCTGGCATAGAGCAGGTAGTCAAACATTTGTTTCTATGAATAGGTACTAATGTGGAAAAGTCAACAAATAAGTGAATAAATAAATGGATGAATGGAGGGAATGAGGGAGGAAAGGAGAAAAGAAAGGAAGGCTTGGGCATAATCCTTAGGGTTTTGAAGGTCTGGAGAGAGTCCATTAAGTTGCTTTATCCCAAAGTGTTCCCGAGCACAAGCACCCACTCACCCATTCCCAACATAACAGGTCATAGCAGGTCATAATACGTCATGGTCTCTAGCCTTCCCTCACCACCTCTCTTCCATCTTACCTGAAGTACATGTTCTGACGTTTTTCTCTCTGTCCTGAGGCAACTTAGCAATAAAATGTTTTCACTTTTCATCTTTTGATCAGCATTTAAATCTTTCACTAAGTGGAATTCTATTTTAGTTTAGTGACATCAACCTAAGAACAGAGCAAGTGTTTGTAGCAAGCTGTTTAAATAAGTCTTACTTAATTCTACAGAATAGCTGTGGGGGTTTTACTTCCTTGGCCCCAGCAACAGTACTTTTACAATAATAGAAAAGAAAGTATAGACTATAGGCATTGGCCGCATTTCTCTCTTGCACTTTTATACCGAAAGTGTTTCTTTACACTGATTCCCTAATTGTTACCCATCTATTCCCACCCCTTCTCCAACTACAGATGTCTCTGACTCTCTCCTGGAAACCTACCTTGCAGATGGATCCTCTGCCCTTCTCAGGTGGACTGCAGCAGAGACACCTGGGAGCCCCTGTCTACAGCTACATGCTTAAAGGCCAGATCAACAAAGGGCAGAGGAAGGGGTGAGTGAGGTCACACAGGATGCCTCCTGATCCCCGTTGGCAGGAGTCATCCTGGCGGAGCGGTGGGGGACAGCCAGACTCGATGGCATTGTTGACACCAAAATGTTGGTTTTCTCTGCCCACTGGAGCCAAATAAAATTTGCAGAGACAGAGTTTGGGGCAAACAGAATGATGGCTTTAACCCTTAAGCCGGCAGAAGGGAGAACACAATAGGTTCCTGCCCCAAGGAGTCTGTCTCCCCTCCATCGGGAATCCAGGGGATCAAACAGTTGGGGCTCACAGTCAGGGCTTGGAGATACGGGACAAAAGGTGTAGGGGTCCTGAATTCTCTCTTTTTGCACTGTTTGGAAACAGTCAATAGACCAGTGTCAGGTAGCTAGGTATTTGGGTCTGGCACTTGGTCCAGGTTGTTGAATCCATTGTCCTTTGGGGATTTCCTGCTGACTTTCTTCCTGTAATTCAAAAGGGGGAAAGCAAACCACTAGGGGTGGCTTCCAAAAAGAGTGCATCATAAACTTAAGCATCAACAAGAGGTTAAAATAGAGCAAAGAGAGGTACCAAACTACAAGGGGAGGTTTATGATGCCATAAAGTTAAGTACCAGGACGTGGCTAGAATAAGTTAAAGAATCCTAAATGCAGAGTGTGGCTTCTGCAGAGTTAGAGGGCAACAGGTAGAGATGTAGTTTGCATAATACGTTAGTCTTCTGAAAAGAAGAAACTTAGTTATCAATGCAGACTGTTGATTGTTAGCAAAGTAACCCTCAAAATCCTCCAAGCTAGGCTTCAACAGTACATGAACTGAGAGCTTCCATATGTACAAGCTAGATTTAGAAAAGGCAGAGGAACCAGAGATCAAATTGCTGGCATCTGTTGGACCATAGAATAAGCAAACATTTCCAGAAAACATCTACTTCTGCTTCATTGACTATGCTAAAGCCTTTGACTGTGTGGATCACAATAAACTGTGGAAAATTCTGAAGGAGATGGACCACCTGCCCTGACTCCTGCAAAACCTGTATGCAGCTCAAGAAGCAACACTTAGAACCAGACATGGAAAAACAGATTGGTTCCAACTGGGAAAGTAGTAAGTCAAGG
>NW_011476715.1:4190-6452 GCF_000754665.1 Bison bison bison | reverse complement strand
CACCCCTGGGAGCACAGAGCATCCCACCACAATTCCCCGATGGTTCGCGTGGGGAGCTCAGAGAGTATCCTCAGGGATTTCGGAATTCGCCTGGGATCAGACACCACACAACAACCTCAATGACCAGTGGGCAAGATTCTTTAACTTTGAACAAAATTTATTCTGGTTTAAATTTTAGACGTTCTGTCGAAGGGCACAGTTTCTGTCTCCGCTTAGGTCCCGGCCGCATCTTCGCCTTCTTTTACCACGACCTGCAGCATTTTACTGGGCGCCCGAAACAGGTGCCAATCTGTCTCATGGGTACAGGGCACCTGATCGGAATACAGACGCCTCCATTCCTACGGCAGCTTAGAGGACCACTTATTCCTTGAGTAAATCGTAAAAAGAGAACAAAGAGGGAAAAACGTGTCAGCAGGAAAGCGGCATCTCGAGAAGGCCCACTGTGTCCCCTCTGAGCGACGCCCTGGGGCCTTCTGTGCTGAGATGCGCACACGGCCTCATGACAACAAGATATGAGTCCAGGACCCCGTAGACCAGCTTCCAGACAGACACTGACCGTGCCCAGGCTCTGGTGGACCCTCACGTTTTCAGAAACACAGGCTGAGGGACTGGGGTGTGAGGACCCCGGTTGTGTGCGGGGTCAGCTCCACCATGAGGGCAAAGACTGGGAAGCTCTGCTACATCCACCTTCCCGCCAGGAGTCAGAAGCCCCCCACGGGTTCTATTTTCACCGTTTAGTTTTCCAACTCATGGAGTCAGTCAAGTAGTGGAGCTGAGATAGGAGGAAAAGATGCAGCTAAAAGTGTAAGAACCGTTTAAAGAGAACTTACTCTCAAAGTAACTTACAGCTGACAGTGACAATGGCTCAGAAAAAAACGTTTTGTATCATCGTCTCTGCTGATTCAGAACGCACTCAGCGCTGGTGCGAGTAAGCCCCTCTTGTCCTCCCTTTGTGGTTTCCTCCCGACCAGCCGCCTTCCCGTCTTCCTCACATGCCTTTTTCCTCTTGACCACAAGGTACCGCTGGTCCCTCTCTAGTTCCCCGCCCAGGGATTGAACCCAGGCCCCGGGCACTGAGAGGCCACATTCCTTACACCCCTGTCCTGGCTTCCTGCCACTGTGCTAAGAGTTGGGTTACAGTCATAAACAACACTAATCAGACAAGGCCTTTTCAACTTGATTTTGACATCTAATCAATTGTCTCAGGTCTCAGTCTCCGCAGCCTCTCCCTCCATCCCTCTCTCCCTCCCTCCTTCCTTCCTACCTATTTTCATCCTATTTCAGGAAATATCAAGGGTAAGATGAAAATCAGACAGCCGATCCTGCACACTGCTTTGGATGTGCTGCCTCCCATCTATGGAGCAATGGGAGCATCAGCGATGTGTCCTAGAGGACCTGCCTGCTGAGGAGACTGAGCACGGAGCATCCCAAGGGCAGCTCCTGAAGCCCATGCTCGGGCTGACTCTCTTCTGGACTTCTCTGGTCACCCAGAGCTGCCACCCTTCAGACAGAGAGATTTATAAAGCGACATACTGTGCTTCTGTCATGGGACAAAATCAAATTTCTTGCTTTTATGAAAAGAAAAAAAGGAGAGTCACTTAACTGAGGCATCTTTTGTTTACTCCTCATGAAACCAATGAGGAGACAGGCTCAGAAGCTTTGACTCACTACAATGGCTTAGAAACAACCAGGTATTTTGCAGGGCAGTTCTCAGCCCCCTCTTCCTTCTGAAGGACTCAGTGCTGGCTTCTCAGAAGCATCAAATATGGTGGGTTTAGTCTGACCACATGTAGATGGGGGTAGCAGGACAGAAGGAGGTAGAAACAGGAGAGAGAGCCCACGGCTCCCCCCGGGGCTGCCATGAGCTCACCTGACCCAGCAGACAGGACCAGGAAGAGGAGCGCGAGGAGCAGGTGATGGAGCCTCATGCTGCCGTCCCGAGCTCTGCGGCTGACAATGGAGAAGAGGCTGTGCTTGCCGCTTTATAAAGGTCCCAGGTTCCGGGAGGAATTCTGCACTGGCTGTGGATTTGGTTATTAGGAACTGGTTAACTGAGCCTCTTCCCTGTGTGTCATGGGAGTGTCCTTTATAGCACAAAGCAGGGGCAGTCACTTGTATGCTAATGAGGCTGTGGAAAGGCCAGGAAAAGCTTTCCTGCTGCCCTTTAACCACAAACTTCTCCCTGGCAGTCATTTCAGCTGATGGGCAGGGGTGTGGCAAGGGGCACAGACTTGCCTGTTTCCCCTGGCAGGGGCACAGACT
>NW_011476715.1:0-1231 GCF_000754665.1 Bison bison bison | reverse complement strand
TCTTTGCGACCCCATGAATCGCAGCACGCCAGGCCTCCCTGTCCATCACCAACTCCCGGAGTTCACTCAGACTCATGTCCATCGAGTCAGTGATGCCATCCAGCCATCTCATCCTCTGTCGTCCCCTTCTCCTCCTGCCCCCAATCCCTCCCAGCATCAGAGTCTTTTCCAGTGACTCAACTCTTCACATGGGGTAGCCAAAATACTGGAGTTTCAGCTCTAGCATCATTCCTTGCAAAGAAATCCCAGGGCTGATCTCCTTTAGAATGGACCGGTTGGTTCTCCTTGCAGTCCAAGGGACTCTCAAGAGTCTTCTCCAACACCACAGTTCAAAAGCATCAATTCTTCAGTGCTCAGCCTTCTTCACAGTCCAACTCTCACATCCATATATGACCACAGGAAAAACTATAGCCTTGACTAGACGAACCTTTGTTGGCAAAGTAATGTCTCTGCTTTTGAATATGCTATCTAGGTTGGTCATAACTTTCCTTTCAAGGAGTAAGCATCTTTTAATTTCATGGCTGCAGTCACCATCTGCAGTGATTTTGGAGCCCAGAAATATAAAGTCTGACACTGATTCCACTGTTTCTTCATCTATTTCCAATAAAGTGGTGGGACCAGATGCCATGATCTTTGTTTTCTGAATGTTGAGCTTTAAGTCAACTTTTTCACTCTCCACTTTCACTTTCATCAAGAGGCTTTTGAGTTCCTCTTCATTTTCTGCCATAAGGGTGGTGTCATCTGAGGTTATTGATATTTCTCCCAGCAATCTTGATTCCAGGTTGTGTTTCTTTCATTCCTGCATTTCTCATGATGTACTCTGCATAGAAGTTAAATAAACAGGGTGGTAACATACAGCCTTGACGTACTCCTTTTCCTATTTAGAACCAGTCTGTTGTTCCATGTCCAGTTCTAACTGTTGCTTCCTGACCTGCATACAAATTACTCAAGAGGCAGATCAGGCGGTCTGGTATTCCCATCTCTTTCAGAATTTTCCACAGTTTATTGTGATCCACACAGTCAAAGGCTTTGGCATAGTCAATAAAGCAGAAATAGATGTTTTTCTGGAACTCTCTTGCTTTTTCTATGATCCAGCGGATGTTTGCAATTTGATCTCTGGTTCCTCTGCCTTTTCTAAAACCAGCTTGAACATGAGGAAGTTCACGGTTCACATAGTGCTGAAGCCTGGCTTGGAGAATTTTGAGCATGACTTTACTAGCGTGTGAGATGA
>NW_011476714.1:22388-23944 GCF_000754665.1 Bison bison bison | reverse complement strand
CTTACAAAAACGATGAACACCAGAATAATGCACTAATGACTCACAGAGTTGTGTATTTACAAATAAAAGTAACACCAGCTCAGAGCTGATAGCATCACACCTTCGGCTTCTCTGCCAAACCATAATTAGAGATGACAGCTAAGCATTAGAAATGGACATGACAGAGTGTGATACAGCCCATGCCTTTAGCGGCAGGTTCTTAGAGCCTGTTAGTAGTTCTCGCTCTCAATTCTGAAAGAGAATTCTCTTCCTGTGGGTCAGGATTCCCCAGGAAAAACCCCCTTCTGCCCCTCAGGATCCCACCAGAAACCCCATTCTTCCCCTCAGGATTCCACCAGAAACCCCTTACACACCTTTCTGTCAGGATTTTCTTGGAATCCTCAGACTCTCTGTTGGAATTCCATGGAAACAACCTTCTCTGTCAGAATCCACCCAGAAAGCTTCTCTGTTGAATTCAGGTTAGGAATTAAGACACTTAATGTTTCTTTTCCTTTGCCCCTCTCTCATAAAGTCAGATACATACTTTTAAAAAGTGTTAATTTGCAGCTTGATACAAAACTATGAAAGTGAAGAGATTATGAGTTAAATCTAAGTTGACAAACCAAATTAAACATTTTGCAGGTGAAGTGTTTTGATGTTGTTCACTGCTACTTCGTGAGTTCATTGATGGTAGTGAATGCTTGGAAAACTGAGAGGAATTATGGTTCTTTTATAGTAATTTTGTAAATTACCTTTGCCTTGGAGACAGAGTTTCCAAAGAGGAGTAAGAAAGGGCTTAAATATCCTCCTTTACAAGCTCTCTGTTGTAATACACTGAATGCCCAAGTCAGATCCAAGTTGATTTCCACTACGAACCTCAGTTTTCCCACAAAAGCAAAAGATAATCTGCTGCAAATATGTGGGTTTAAAGTGGAGATGTATAACATGTTCCTATTTTGTGCATTCAAGAAATCTGGAGAAACAAACCTTGCTTTGGTTTGATATTTTTCAAACATATTTGAAAATAAATGTTTTTTGAAAGTGATAATTTGTCTTTTTACTTGTAGGTAAAGGAGAGAAGTTAATGAAACAGTTACTAAAACTCCAGGTTTTTAACCCAGAAAAGTTACAGACTTAAATCAAATAAGGTGATCTGTTTTCTACTATGTGCAGCCATATAAACAAATTTCTGATTCCTTTAGTCCATGAACAAGTTAATGTTTCAGTTATTTAAAATACCAAGCCCATACAGATTCCAGTTTCTTTCATAACTGTGGTTTATTAATGGAACAACAATCAGTTCAGTTCAGTTGCTCAGTCATGTCTGACTCTGTGATCCCATGGACTGCATGCAGCATGCCAGGCCTCCCTGTCCATTGCCAACTCCTGGAGTTTATTCAAACTCATGTCCATTGAATCGGTGATGCCATATCCAAGCATCTCATCCTCTGTCGTCCCCGTCCCCTTCTCCTCCCACCTTTAATCTTTCCCAGCATCAGGGAAATACTGGGACTCAGTCTTTTCAAATGAGTCAGTTCTTCACATCAGGTGTGAAGATTGTATTGGAGTTTCAGCTT
>NW_011476714.1:21458-22086 GCF_000754665.1 Bison bison bison | reverse complement strand
ATCTACTAGATGGACCTTTGTTGGCAAGCTAATGTCTCTGCTTTTTAATGTGCTGTCTAGGTTGATCATAACTTTTCTTCCAAGGAACAAGCGTCTTTTAATTTCAAGGCTGCAGTCACCGGCTGCAGTGATTTTGGAGCTCAAGAAAATAAAGTCTGTCACTGTTTCCATTGTTTCCCCATCTGTTTGCCATGAAGTGATGAGACCAGATGCCATGATCTTAGTTTTCTGAATGTTGAGTTTTAAGCCAACTTTTTCACTCTCCTCTTTCACTTTCATCAAGAAGGGTGAAAAAGGGTGGTGTCATCTGCATATGTGAGATTGTTGATATTTCTCCTGGCAGTCTTGATTCCAGCTTGTGCTTCATACAGTCCAGCATTTCTCATGATGTGCTCTGCATATAAGGTAAATAAATAAGCAGGGTGACAATATACAGCCTTGATGTACTCTTTTCCCTATTTGGAACCAGTCCATTGTTCCATGTCAGGTCTAACTGTTGCTTCTTGAACTGCATACATTTTTCTCAGGAGGCAGGTCAGGTGGTCTGGTATTCCCATCTCTTGAAGAATTTTGGAAAAACAATACTTTATCTGAAAGGAAAACCTCCATTGTCCCACCCTGTTTTACT
>NW_011476714.1:19932-20283 GCF_000754665.1 Bison bison bison | reverse complement strand
AAAAAAAAAAAAAGACACACTTAGGGAGACAAGCATCTTTCTTTCTACCTAGGAAGTTAAAAAATATGTTCTGACCATTACCACTCATGGTGGATCTTGTCCAATTAAACAATTTACACATTATCATGAGAAGTAAAGCAGAGAGAAATTGAGATTGAGTATATTCACTGATATAGATTTACATCAGTTTGCCTGTAAAATGTTATAGCAATATTGTGAAAATAGTAGGATTTTATACATATTAGCAGAAATGTGAAAAAGAAGTTTAACTTTTTTGTAACCAGTGCAAAGAAAGAATAGCTCAATAATCTTTGTAAGAATTCCTGTCCCAGGCAAATTGATGTTTTAAGA
>NW_011476714.1:16304-19351 GCF_000754665.1 Bison bison bison | reverse complement strand
CAATCCCTGGGTTGGGAAGATCCCCTGGAGAAGGAAATGGCAACCCACTCCAGTACTCTTGCCTGGAGAATCCCATGGACAGAGGAGCCTGGTGGGCTACAGTCCACAGATTCACAAAGAGTCGGACATGACTGAGCGACTTCATTTTCACTTTCTTTCATAACATAAATATATAATTATATAACATAATTATATATTATAATTATTATATATTATATATAATTATATATATAATTCTCTTGTAGAGTAGAGCAGAAGAGTTAGATGAGAGATTGGCTTTACTTACAAAATAAAGACCTTGGGAAATAAAGCATCTTTGTTTCCGTAAGCTGGGTCTCTGCAGTCAGAGTGGTGCTGTGAAGTGTAGGCTTTCTGAGGGCAGAAGAGCCCTGGCAGATGTCAGTTCCCCTGAGCCTGCTAAGTCTTCCCACAGCAAGTGGACTTGGGTATTCAGTGAAGTAGCAGTAGTGGTTTTCAGGTCAGCCTGATGAGATCTTACCTAGTGTCAGCAGTCCCAGTTCACCGCGCACGCTGGCCCTGGTGGAGCTGGTAACACGGGTGCACTGGTGTCCACCCCAGTGACAGATGCTTGTCTGCATCTCTCAGTAAACCTGCCTGCTCCCCGCTTGGCTCATCTGACTCATAAACCTAAGTGAGGGGACATGGAGACAGGTCATTTTTGTCCTCACCATTGTCACTGTCATGATGTCTTAACTGAGCAACACGTCTAAGTGTAATTGTTCCTTGTGTGCTAACATTTGTCTGCTTTTCCCCCCAGAGTTCCTTCAGATGTGTTTTTCATCCATTTGCTGTGGAAGGGATATTATGAATATTCAGGGAAAAGATAGCCTGTGACCCCAACTGTCGAACTGTTTCAACGCAGCGAGCAGCAAAGTGAACACGACCTACATTGAAGCCTCCCAGGAGGATCTGAAGTTGACAGGTAGGGGCCCAGGGCTCTCCCTCACCAGACCCTCTGTCAGTCTTCTGGTCGAGGGGGCGCCAACGCCAGGCCAAGTGCTGGCTGACGTCACCTGGGCTTTGCACCTGCTGCCTCTCACTATGTCATCTCATGACGGGCAGGACAGTTCTGTTTCCTCACTTTAAAGGTTACAAAACCAGTACAGAAAGGCAAATTAATTTGCTCCAGATTACACACAGATCCTGTTATAGCAAAGATGTAAGATTTATGTCCAGATAGTCACATCTCCAAAATTCACAGTTTTGATAGCCTCTCTCTGTCATTCTGTAAAACTTGTTTGCTCCTGGTGAGCTTTTACTGATGTGTCTCAGTTTAAAAAAGCAATTTTTTTTAAAAAAGCACCAGCTCTGGTTTATTTTTAAGTAACAGACACAGTTTTAAGCTCTTTATATACATTGTCCTTTTCCTTCTTATATCAATTTTGTGATTTAAGTATTATTATTAAACACATTTTTTTTACTGGTTAAAAAAGAGACATGCCCAGGAAAACTAAGAAACCTTCCTAAGTGACAGTACAGGAGTAGGATTTGAACTCTGCGATCAGAATCTCAGTGATTAGAATCCCAAACCCACACTCTCAACCCATAGGACACAGAAGCACCTTCACACTGAATCTACTGACTTCTGTTTGTTTTTTTTAATTATCTCACTTCTTACAACAATGTATCCTTTTTTTATAGACTTAACTCCTAAAGGGTTCAGACTCTGAGTTACCCACAAGCCCCAGCCCTGGTTCTGAACATAAAGGGCCCCCAAGGGGTACCCACAGGTTACTGATGACTAGACAGACACATGGTTCACCTCAGAAAGTTTGAGAGCCACTCAGGACTCCTCCCATTCCTCACATCTCACTTTCCTGCTTCCCTGGCTGGGAAAACATCTAAAAATGGTGCACACAGTCCGGATGTAGGAAAAGAAAAATAATTCATACTCACAGATTTTTAATAGGTACTTATTTATGAATTCGTGATCTAGGCCCGAAAATTTCTTTGACCCTTGACCCTGTGAATGTATAAATGAGATAGACCAGGTGCTCAAATCTAGTCCTGTGTCAGAATAAACTGAGACTTAGAAAATATTCAGATTTCATAGGCTCACCCAGGTCCTTTGGATAATATTTCTCTTCATGGAGTTTGAATTTTTTTTCCCTCAAAGGAAATGTTCTCCAGTGTGACTCTGATGCAATTAGGTTTGGATTTGGGAAAGAAGTTGGATCAAGAGTTGTTCAGACTGAGTCCCAGTGAACAGAAGTCCACCTGCCATGTACAGTCTGATTGGGAAAGACCATAGAGGAGGAAGTGGAAGTCACGCTTCTGGAGGATCAACCAGGACCTGGTGTTCTGTGAGGTGCTGAAATTTAACTGCCATAAAAATCTCCTGAATCTTATCTCTACTGACAGTTTTTAGAAGTGGGTTTCAGAGTTTTATTTGTTAAACTGGATGCCAGGAACACAGAGCTGCTGACTCGGGACAGCAGCCCGGAGTCAACTCGTTAGATGGTCCTCCTTGTCCGTGGGTCCTTCTCGTCCTCGGGTCCTCCCATTCACGGGTCTTTCTTGTCTGTGGGTTCCCTTCCATCCTGTGCGATTAGCCAGTGACCACTCTTCTGTGATGTTAGAGGGTTGCTTCTGTGATGGGAGGAAGTGGGAATTAATTGCCAGAGTCCCTGAAATGAACAGTGTGACTTTCCCTTTAACCTGTCTCTCTGCACAGAAGACATTTGGGTTCATTGTTGTTGTTATTTAATATCTGTTCATTTGTTTATTTATGTATTTGGTTCCTCCTCTGGGTAGGAAACTAGCCATGCTGCAAACACATCCCCCCACCACCCCACACATACACCCTGACCCCCTGGACAAAGGCATTTAGCAGTCATTCCAAGGACCTTTGTCCTCCATGCCATTCATTTCATTTTAATAAGTGCAATTGATCTGTATAAGTAACTGTATTTGGGGCTATTGTTACGGTATATCTTTTTTTTATATTGATTTAGAAATATTTATGTTTTAATTTTGTAAGAATTTTGTATGAACTCTCCACATGTATTTTCTTTTTTTTTTTTGCA
>NW_011476714.1:12164-16204 GCF_000754665.1 Bison bison bison | reverse complement strand
TTTTTAACAGAAACATACATTTTAAATCAGTTATACTCCAATAAAAAATATTTTAAAGAAAGGTCATCCACATGTATTTTGAACATAGCTGTATTTATCAAGACTTTTTTTTAGTGATTCAATATTTTTATAGAGTATTCTCCACTTAAAATTATTGTAAAATATTTGGTATATTCCCTGTGCTAAGCAGTTTATCCGTGTAGCTTGTTTATTTCATACACAGTAGTTTAATCCTCTAGGTTAAGTCTCTTTTTCTTTCTTATACTCCATACCCCTGTCCTCAGAAGTGAGTAAAAACTGAATAAAAACGCTGGACTTAAAGAATTAATATTACTGAATGTATGTTACTTTTGTTCCTTCTGTGGGATAAAGATGTTGAATTGAGTGAAGTAAACAATACTTACTTGAGACAGATGAGGACTTCAGTAAGAGGTGATTTTAGGAAAAGACTGCAGCTAAATATTAAAAATAAAATTAATCTCTGTTATTGAAAACACTATCCTTTCTGTATCATATTCCACATAAATGGGCTGAGTGCCTGCCTTCCTAACTCCTAAGCATTCCTATGATGTAAGAATAATACAGTGATTCTTTCCTAGGAGTTTACAAGAAGGAGGCCCACTTATTTCTGAACGCTTTTCAGATTAAAGAGCCAGTGGATATTTTCATCAGCAATTTTGAGAATGACAACTGGGGACTGGATGGTTATGTGAGTACTTCCTGGAGGGCCATCTAATCATCATGTCTGTGTAGAGGTGGGGGCACCAATGGGTGTTCCTTCCAAGACAACCTGGGCCCTGTCTGCACCATGAAAACTCAGGGCCCTCATCCTGGCCTGACAGCCATGTCACCCCTTCATCATCTGATGGAAGAAAGCTGTCCCTGAGATGAGAATGAAACTGACCAGGAGAGACAGGCCATCCCTGCCGGACACACAAGAGCCTCAATGCAGACCACGCCCCACTGTCAGAGTGGGACTCTACCCAGGCCTCAGCAACCACCGTGCATGGGCTGAGAAAGGGAGATTCCAGATGCACCTTCACAGTCTCCTTTGCAAGTTAACCCTTTGCTTCTGCACTAATTCATCATAGAACTTGAACATAAAGGGTCTCGCATGATATGCATGAGACAGTAGCTGTGACACAGTGAGTTGTACATATAGGCTCTGAGGTAATTTATATGTGTGTCCCCATTTACAGAGGACACTCAACCTATAAATAAGGTGTCAAATTTACTACTACTGTTTTTGAGATCAAAATGAGAAAGAGTTTGTTAATTGAAGTTCATGTCTGTATTTTTCAATTTTAACTATAAATGTGAAACTCAAAGGAATGACAAATTTTTAAGAGAACCATTAATGTCTAAATAAGAGAAATAATATATTATGATAAAAGGAGAGGTTATGATTAATCCTTGTTGATTTCTTCCCTTTCATGTGTATCAGGTATCATCCAGACTTGAAAGGGAAGGGTTTACTTTTCAAGGTGACATACACAGAAAAGACTGGGAAATATAAGCTGGAAAGGCAAGGTATGCTGCACTTACGTGATTTTTCAAAGCAAGTATCAGATTGGTCTGCAGATGACTGAGCTGAGTGTGATAGAAAAGACGTGATTTGAAAGAAACAGAAACAAAAATAATGGGAAAGACTCATGTATTTGGAAAAAAGTCCCCTTCACTGGCAGCAAAATAGAAAATATCAGCTGGTATAAATGCAATAAATATGCAAGACACAGAATATCCTTAATTTACAAAGAGATATTTTTGAAAAACAGGAAAAAAAGCAAAGTGGAAATGCAAAAGAATAAACAAACTACGTTACCCCAAGAATATCATTAAATATAAAATGGCCAACAAACTATGAAAAGATCTTAACTTGAAAAATATGTATTATGACAATAAAGGTAGATCATTTTCAGCTATGAGAATGTTGAAGTTTCTTAACAATGATTTGGGGTGGTCTAGAAAAAGGCACCTGAATTTTCATTTTTGGTGAGTGTGTGAAATGTATACAATTTGACAGTATTCTTTTATCAACGATTCTACCTCTAAAATTTTAATCGACAAATGTGATCATTTTTTTTTGCATATTCAGGTATGTGTATAGTAGGATTATTTTTAATACATGAAATCAGAAATAACCTGGGTATCTCACACATCTATCTTAAATGAATTGCTTCTTACATCAATCTTATACAATGTGTTACATTAAATAGAAGACAGTTTAGTATATGTCACTAGAGAACAAAGATTACATAATGATGTAGAAAGATGTTCATGACATACATGAGAACGGAGTTTGTTTTAGACAGACAGAAGAGACAAATGTGCCTGCCTTCTTTATGTCTATCTCAAGTACTAATTAGACATGAAAAATGTTTGGAAAAAACAGTAGATGTGAAGCTTACCTTATCTACTTGCTAGTTTTGTGATCCAGGAGGAATTACAACATTCTTGAGCCTATTTCTTCGTCTGAAATCTCAGTAAAGAGTCAGTTCCCTATTGCTGTCAAGATTGAGAGTCAGTATGAGGGTTTGCTTTGTGCTAAAGCTCTTCTCACACACATCTTCACTCATGTTGCTACTAACACAGATGAGAAGCAGCATCTCTCACAGAGATGAGATGATGAGCACTACGTTTTTCCTGAATAGTATCAGCTACTTTCTACTTTACTTACAGAGTGCTACTAACATATTAATTGTACACAGAAGAGTACTTCAATGTAGTATTTGACACTGAGCAGCCTTTCAGAGGAAAGTATAGTACTTGGCGATGGATGTCCCTGATGTACTCATGTCATAAAACCTTTATCAATATCCTGAGGGAAATATATACTAACTGTGTAATATCACACTTGAAAAACAAAAAACTTGACCAAAAGGGATAATTAATCATAAAATACTCTAAATTCACCTTTCCAAACTAAGACCTTTTACATAGAAAAGCTTTAAATTACAGTCAGTCATCAATGAGATGGTGCTTTCAGTGGGGTTCTATTATTTTGAGATAATGAAAATAGGCTAACACTAATGATAGTGAAGTTTTCTCTTGCTCTGAGCCAAATCCTGTGGTTATCTGCCCTCCTCTCTCCAAGACACACTGTCTAGTAATTTGCGTCTACGAACACCCCAGCAAGCCATGCACTATACTCTGTGGATGTCGGAGTTTACTGGTCCAGTCAGCCTGACGGGAACCATCACTTTGCTATTTTTTTTGCACCGCCCCATTTCTTTTTAATCTAACAAAACAGCAGCTTGCTTTAACAAGTAATCTTTCTTCTCATGTGATGATGAGCTTATTGTCAGAAAAAACAATTTCCCTCACAAAATAATTTGAATCACAAGCAAGCCTCCCATTCAACTAATGAGAAAAGTCTGTGTGTATGTAATGCTTCAACAGGTGCCATTCATTTCAGAGTTATGGCTACACTCTGTTTTTATGGATAAAAATAAACCACCTCTTAATTGTCTCCAGTCAGTAGATAAACTGAAAAAAAAGTGATTATCTTTAAATGGATACTAAAACAAGTTAGTTTGAAAGGCAACTCTAATGCAAAACTTGTGTAAGAAACAAAATAAATTGATTTTTCCATTAAAGTCAAAGCCCCCAGAACTTCCCTGGTAGTCCAGTGGCTAAGACTTCATGCTCCAATGGGAGCCCAGGTTTGATCCCTGGTCAGGGAACTAGATACCACATAGCACAACTAAGACCCAGCACAGCCAGATAAATAAAAAATAAATACTAAGAAAATTGAAGTGGCCTCCCCCCACCCCAAATCAAATGGGAGAAAGTGCAAGCCATGTGTCTACTCAGGGACTTATATTCAGAATACATAAACCCTTATAGCTAAATAGTACGTAGGCAGATAACCTAATGAAAACACTGGCAACCAATTTGAATACACATTTCTCCAAAGAAAAAAATGACCAACAAGTAAATGAAAAGATGCTCAACATCATTGATCATTAGGGAAACAAAAATGAAAACCACTTCACACCCACTAGGGTGGCTCAGACCATATTGACAAACAAGTGGAGGCA
>NW_011476714.1:10726-12064 GCF_000754665.1 Bison bison bison | reverse complement strand
ATATATATATATATTGAATGATTGTATTTATATGCAATATCCAGAGCAGCCAAATCTATACAGAGAGTAATGGTTGCCTAAAGCTGGAGGCTGGAGTGAGGAGGAGGAGGACTGCTGAGGGGCTCCGTTCAAGTTTAGTGGGTGACAGCAGTGTTCTAACATAGATTGTGGTGATCACTGCAACACCAACCCCCCATTTTTAATAGTAAAGAAGAAAAACCTTTGACTTATATGCATACATTAAAAGGGTAAATTCTATGAATTGTATCTCACCTTCATTCTTAAGAAGCATAACTGAGAAAATAACTGTACCCTGCATTTGATTTCCTAGGGCAGCAGCAGCATTTAATAACATGCAGAA
The DNA here is from genome assembly GCF_000754665.1 of Bison bison bison. Taxonomy (NCBI): domain Eukaryota; kingdom Metazoa; phylum Chordata; class Mammalia; order Artiodactyla; family Bovidae; genus Bison; species Bison bison. The sequence continues at coordinate 11,703 of NW_011476714.1, read as the reverse complement.
AGGGGGCAGTGAGAGGCAAGGACGAAGGTGGAGGTTTGGGGCGGGGCTGGAGGGGAAACGGGACCCAGTGTCCAGGTGTCTCTTGAGATGGGTAGGGAGGAGATCAGGACACCACTTCAGAGAGTGATTAGGTAAGACTTAGCAACACTACAAGGTACATGTTCTCTTAGGCAGTGCTGCTTAGAATTCTGTATATTCAGACTCTGATTGATGCATCGCCGTAGAAAGAGGATTTCATGGTGGCATCATAGAGAAATACTAGAAATGGCCTAAATGTTCTTCAACAGCAGATTGACTAAATTCTAGCTTAGCCAATTAATAGAATACTGCACACCTGAAAACAATTACATTCACATATGCAGATAGAAGAAACACAAATATATGGTTAAGCTTAGTGTACTATGGAGCTGGGGCCCTTTGAGTGGCACTGAGATCTCTTCAAGAAAATTAGAGATACCAAGGGAACATTTCACTCAAAGATGGGCACAATAAAGGACAGAAATGGTATGGACCTAACAGAAGCAGAAGATATTAATAATAAGTGACAAGAATACACAGAAGAACTATACAAAAAAAGATCTTAATGAACCAGATAATCATGAGAGTGTGATCACCAACCTAGAGCCAGACATCCTGGAATGTGAAGTCAAGTGGGCCTTAGGAAGCATCACTACGAACAAAGCTAGTGGAGATGATGGAATTCCAGTTGCGCTATTTCAGATCCCAAAAGATGATACTGTAAAAGTGCTGCACTCAATATGCCAGCAAATTTGTAAAGTTCAGCAGTGGCCACAGGACTGGAAAAGGTCAGTTTTCATTCCAATCACAAAGAAAAGCAATGCCAAAGAATGCTCAAACTACTGCACAATTGCACTCATTTCATAGACTAGTAAAGTAACGGTCAAAATTCGAGCCAGGCTTCAACAGTACATGAACTGTGAACTTTCAGGTATTCAAGCTGGATTTAGAAAAAGAAG
>NW_011476714.1:8132-10292 GCF_000754665.1 Bison bison bison | reverse complement strand
ATACCAGGCCACCTGACCTGCCTCTTGAGAAATCTGTATGCAGGTCAGGAAGCAACAGTTAGAACTAGACATGGAACAACAGACTGGTTCCAAATCGAGAAAGGAGTACATCAAGGCTGTACATTGTCACCCTGCTTATTTAACTTATATGCAGAGTACATCATGAGAAATGCTGGGCTGGAGGAAGCACAAGCTGGAATCAAGATTGCTGGGAGAAATATCAATAACCTCAGATATGCAGATGACACCAGCCTTATGGCATAAAGTGAAGAAGAACTTAAGAACCTCTTGATGAAAGTGAAAGAGGAGAGTGAAAAAGTTGGCTTAAAACTCAACATTCAGAAAACTAAGATCATGGCATCCAGTCCCATCACTTCATGGCAAATAGATGGGGAAACAATGGAAATAGTGACAGACTTTATCATTTTGAGCTCCAAAATCATTGCAGATGGTGGCTACAGCCATGAAATTAAAAGACCCTTGCTCCTTGGAAAAAAAGTTATGACCAACCTAGACAGCATATTAAAAAGCAAAGACATTACTTTGCCAACAAAGGTCCATCTAGTCAAAGTTATGGTTTTTCCAGTAGTCATGTATGGATGTGAGAGTTGGACTATAAAGAAAGCTGACCACTGAAGAATCGATGCTTTTGAACTGTGGTGTTGGAGAAGACTCTTGAGAGTCCTTTGGACTGCAAGGAGATCCAACCAGTCCATCCAAAAGGAAATCAGTCCTGAATATTCACTGGAAGGACTGATACTGAAGTTGAAACTCCAGTACTTTGGCCACCTGATGCAAAGAACTCAGTCATTGGCAAAGACCCTGATGCTGGGAAAGATTGAAGGCAAGAGGAAAAGGGGACGACAGAGGATAAGATGGCTGGATGTCATCACCGACTCAATTGACATGAGTTTGAGTAAACTCCAGGAGTTGGCAATAGACAGGGAGGCCTGGTGTCCTGCAGTCCATGGGGTCGCAAAGAGTTGGGCATGACTGAGCGACTGAACTGTACTGGGTTCTCCCTGCTGGACAGCGCCACCCCTGGTGGCTTGGTGTTACTGCGGCATGCTGCCCCCAGTCTGGTCTGGCTCACCTGGCAATATATGGACCTACCATCAGGGAGCACTTGATGCTGTCCCCAGGGCTCTAGACCCACCACAAGAATCTCTGCATTATTCATGCTAACCCCATGCCCAGGGAGGGAGCAGCTTGTTGGCTCTGCTCACAAGCCCATTACCTGGGCACTGAGATTGAGGAGAGCAAGTATCTGGCATCACCCATGCATGGCAGCTGGTGAACGTGCCTGAAAATAAAAAATTAAGTCTGATTCATACGTGCTGATACAGAAGGATTGTAAAAATGTATGGTTGGTTTACAAGATGCCAAGATCCAGGATAAAATATGTTTACCTAAGACTTGAGGTAGAGGGAGTAGCATAATCCTTCTCAGTAGCTCAGTCAAGTCCAACTCTTTTCAACCCCATGGATTGTAGCCCACCAGGCTCCTCTGTCCTTCGGATTCTCCAGACAAGAATACTGGAGTGCTCTCCTCTAGGGGATTTCCCCAACCCAGGGATTGAAACCACATTACATGCATTGGCAGGTGGATTCTTTGCCACTGAGCCACCTGAAAGCCCTGACGAACAGTATGGAGGTTCCTTTAAAAACTAAAAATAGAGCTACCATATAATCCTGAAATCCCACTCCTGGGCATATATCCAGAGAAAACTGTAATTTGAAAAAAACATATGAACCCCCAAGGTTCATTACATCACTAATTACAACAGCCAAGTCATAGGAGCAACCAAAATGTCCACTGACAGTTGAATGAAGAAAATGTAATACATATGTATGTAATACACACACACACACACACACACACACACACACACACACACACACACAAGTATTACCCAGTCATTAAAAATAATGAAATCCATTTGCAACAGCATGGATGAACCTAGAGATTATCATACTAAGTGAGACAGAGAAAGACAAATATTGTATAATATTGCTTATATGTGGAAAAAATGATACAAATGGACTTTTTCAAAACAGAAATAGCATCACAGACATAGAAAACAAACTTATGGTTATAAAAGTGGGGAGGAAGGGGATAAATTATTAATTTGGGATTAAAATATATACATGACTATCTATA
>NW_011476714.1:6415-8032 GCF_000754665.1 Bison bison bison | reverse complement strand
TGCATTGGAGAAGGAAATGGCAACCCACTCCAGTGTTCTTGCCTAGAGAATCCCAGGGATGGCAGAGCCTGGTGGGCTGCCGTCTATGGGGTTGCACAGAGTCGGACATGACTGAAGCGACTTAGAAGTAGCAGGATACATATATACATGCCATTTATTAATTTTTAAATGTCATGAATGTGTTTGGTCTTAACTACCAAGACAGAACAGCATGGTACACATGAAATAAAAGCATATATATTGTGTATTCTACATGTCAAGCTGTGTTTTGGGGCATTCTATGAGAACTTATTTAATTCTTCAGCAAACCAAATGAGACAGACAGTTTTCTCCATTTTTCAGATGAGCAAATGAACAGGCAGAAATACTTAAAGAGTCTTGCCTGCCATCATGTAACTAGAGAAGGAGAACTAAAATTTCAACCTTGACAGTCTGTTTCCTGTGTATTCTGTTAAACATCCATATTATCTCTTTATTCACATGTTTTACATTTTATTGTGCTATTGGGGCCAATTAAAATATTTATTTTCTTGAATTCATGTATTACTCCAGTACAGAAAATTTAACATAGCATTAAATACATCTTTCTATCTCAGATTTATCCCTTGATCTGACTTTGAGAGAAGTGAATGGTATGCTTCTATCTTTGAATAACCTTAATGTATCTCCTTGCACATGATATTATCTATTATATATTATCTAGACATCTGTCCTTCTTGAGTGAAAAATAACATGTATTTAGGCGTCAGTTACCTAAACACATGTTAAAAGAGCTTTTGAAAAGGAATGAATTATTTTTGATCCAAAGTGAAAGCTTTTTTGAATAATCAAAATAACAATATCAGAAACGATAAGCAATAATTGATTTTTTTACGTGACATTCATTTTTGTAAGTACTTTCTAGTCATCTTTTGAAGTAATGGTAAAAATTAGTCTGTGGTTTTACAGCCCAATAATGCTCACCAACAAAAGACAAATTCTGCCCAGTCTTAATGGTCAACCATGTTTGTTTTCAATTAATCAATAACCTTCATATATTGTCCCACAAAGAGCTAAAAATGCTATTCAAAGGATGAAATGCAACAATATTTAATCTTATTCTCACTCAGCTAAACATTTTAATTCCCCTTTGGTAAGCAAGATCTGAGGATCGGGGTTGCAGCCTGTTTGAATACAGACAGAGAATGTCAGTTATAATGTTCATCATGCAAAACTCAACCTTGAGGTTAATAGAATCACACTGAATAATGTAGGAAAATGCCCAGAGGCATTTTATTAAAAAAAAAAAAAAAAGACCAATGAATAATGCAATAAATGAGATCAAAAACACTCTGGAGGGAATCAACAGTAGAATAATGGAGGCAGAAGATAGGATAAGTGAGGTAGAAGATAGAATGGTAGAAATAAATGAAACAGAGAGAAAAAAAGAAAAAATAATTAAAAGAAATGAGGACAACCTCAGAGACCTCTCGGACAATGTTTAATGCCCCATTCGAATCATAGGAGTCCCAGAAGAAGAAGACAAAAAGAAAGACCATGAGAAGATACTTGAGAAAACTTCCCTAAAATGGGGAAGGAAATAATCACCCAAGTCCAAGAAACCCAGAGAGTCCCAAA
>NW_011476714.1:3192-4238 GCF_000754665.1 Bison bison bison | reverse complement strand
CTACCTAAAGAAACAAAAGACCTGTATATAGAAAACTATAAAACACTGATGAAAGAAATCGAAGAGGACACAAATAGATGGAGAAATATGCCATGTTCAGGGATCAGAAGGATCAATATAGTGAAAATGAGTATACTACCCAAAGCAATCTATAAATTCAATGCAATCCCTATCAAGCTACCAATAGTACTTTTCAGAGAACTAGAACAAATAATTTCACAATTTGTATGGAAATACAAAAAACCTCGAATAGCCAAAGCAATCTTGAGAAAGAAGAATGGAACTGGAGGAATCAACCTGCCTGACTTCAGGCTCTACTACAAAGCCACAGTCATCAAGATAGTATAGTACTGGCACAAAGACAGAAATATAGATCAATGGAACAAAATAGAAAGCCCAGAGATAAATCCATGCACCTGTGGACACCTTATCCTTGACAAAGGAGACAAGAATATACAATGGAGAAAAGACAGTCTCTTTAACAAGTGGTGCTGGGAAAACTGGTTATAAAACTAGAGTAAAACATAGGCAAAACACTCTCCGACATAAGCCATAGCAAGATCCTCTATGACCCACCTCCCAGAATATTGGAAATAAAAGCAAAAATAAGCAAATGGGACCTAATTAAAATTAAAAGCTTCTGCACAACAAAGGAAACTATAAGTAAGGTGAAAAGACAGCCTTCAGAATGGGAGAAAATAATAGCATATGAAGCAATGGACAAAGAATTAATCTCAAAAATATACAAGCAACTCCTACAGCTGAATTCCAGAAAAATAAATGAATTAATCAAAAAGTGGGCCAAAGAACTAAACAAACATTTCTCCAAAAAAAGACATACAGATGGCTAACAAACACATGAAAAGACGCTCAACATCACTCGTTATCAGAGAAATGCAAATCAAAACCACAATGAGGTACCATTTCATGCCAGTCAGGATGGCTGCTATCCAAAAGTCTACAAGCAATAAATGCTAGAGAGGGTGTGGAGAAAAGGGAACCCTCTTACACTGTTGGTGGGAATGCAAACTAGTATAGCCACTATG
>NW_011476714.1:0-354 GCF_000754665.1 Bison bison bison | reverse complement strand
AAAGATGTTCACGACCCAGATAATCATGATGGTGTGATCACTGACCTAGAGCCAGACATCCTGGAATGTGAAGTCAAGTGGGCCTTAGAAAGCATGACTAGGACCAAAGCTAGTGGAGGTGATGGAATTCCAGTTGAGCTATTCCAAATCCTGAAAGATGATGCCGTGAAAGTGCTGCACTCAATATGCCAGCAAATTTGGGAAACTCAGCAGTAGCCACAGGACTGGAAAAGGTCAGTTTTCATTCCAATCCCAAAGAAAGGCAATGCCAAAGAATGCTCAGACTACCACACAATTGCACTCATCTCACCCGCAATAAAGTAATGCTCAAAATTCTCCAAGCCAGGCTTCAGC
>NW_011476713.1:8459-15667 GCF_000754665.1 Bison bison bison | reverse complement strand
GTTTTACTTCTTCTTTTCCAATTTGGATTCCTTTTATTTCTTTTTCTGCTCTGATTGCTGTGGCCAAAACTTCCAAAACTATGTTGAATAGTAGTGATGAGAGTGGGCACCCTTGTCTTGTCCCTGACTTTAGTGGAAATGCTTTCAAATTTTCACCATTGAGGATAATGTTTGCTGTGTGTTTGTCATATATAGCTTTTATTATGTTGAGGTATGTTCCTTCTATTCCTGCTTTCTTGAGGGCTTTTTTTTTTTTATCATAAATTGATATTGAATTTTGTCAAAGGCTTTCTCTGCATCTATTGAGATAATCATCTGGCTTTCATTTTTCAATTTGTTAATGTGGTGTATTACATTGATTGATTTGTGGATAGTGAAGAATCCTTGCATCCCTGGGATAAAGCCCACTTGGTCATGATGTATGACCTTTTTAATGTGTTGTTGGATTCTGATTGCTAGAATTTTGTTAAGGATTTTTGCATCTATGTTCATCAGTGATATTGGCCTGTAGTTTTCCTTTTATGCGGCATCTTTGTCAGGTTTTGGTATTAGGGTGATGGTGGCCTCATAGAATGAGTTTGGAAGTTTACCTTCCTCTGCAATTTTCTGGAAGAGTTGGAGTAGGATAGGTGTTAGCTCTTCTCTAAATTTTTGGTAGAATTCAGCTGTGAAGCCATCTGAACCTGGGCTTTTGTTTGCTGGAAGTTTTCTGATTACAGTTTCAATTTCCATGCTTGTGACTTAATTATTTTAAAGCCTATCTAAATTTTTTTTTTATTTTTGGATCCTCTATGTTTATCCTTGTATTATTATTATTATTTTTAATATTAATCTTATAACACATATACTTGTTTATTTTTCTGCTTGGTTATGCTATGGCCAAATATTTTGTGTGAAAATAAACTAGAAATAATTTAAGTCTAGGATAATGTCATATAATATTATATAAGTTTGCAGGATATGTATACACTTCTGGTAGATGGTAATTGACACTGATAATCTCATATCTCTTTAATAAAATCAGAATTTGAGGTTATTTTCACCTATGTTAGTCCCTCTGAAAACTTATCTATTTGTGACTCACCCGTACATCTAGGGAAGATCGCATATGGTCTGGGTATTCTCTAGGTCTGGGTAATCTCTAGCACCTCTCCAGAACTAATATCTATTTTAGTTCTGAAGTCCCTTTATTTTATTGTGTAGTTTTAGTATTCATAGTTCTTTTTTTCCACCAAAGAGTTTTTCAGCTGGAACCCTCCAACCTCCCATTGTGTATCTAAACTCAGCAGCCATTAGAGGTAGAGTCAGAGTTTACTTACATTTGTCCACTTGTTGCTCCCTTAGGCTTTCTCTGCTCCTGTGGAAATTCCTGATGTCTCATCCTGAACAATATCCCTCCCTTAGGCTCACAGCTCCCTACTCCTTAATGTACCACTAGTGTCTGTGATTCCCTCAGGCTTCCAGAGACCAATAATACCAGGAAAAATGACGAGCTTCTTTTATCACAGATGTATAAGCTGGAAACATTCTATATTCCTTAGAAAACACTATTTCCAAATTGAGCACTTTAACTATGAGCAAGAAAGCAAAGTGGTGAAAGTTAATCAAGTGACAGTGAAATACAAGTGGCCTACAGATAGGAGTAAGTCGATTATGGGGGAGGAGGGCAGATCTGGGAGGGAAAATCACTCCCAATTTCTCAGTGGAAAGAAGGGAAGAAACTGTGGGTCAAAAGTAAAAGATTGGCTTTGGATAGTTGGAGATAGAAAATTTGAATGAAGTGAAAAAATAGTGAATTTTACAGGGAAAAAATATATCATGTGATGCAATAATATTAGATGAAATGTGTTTTGTTATTTTAAATACTTTGGAAAAGAGTATTTGGATAGAGTGATGAGGAAAGAAACTTGTTTATACAAATTGAAAGAAGGAAAGAAGGTCTGCAGTTTAGTGAACAGGAGTGGCAATGTGGTCAGAAGTAGTACAATGTGTAAGAGGCAATCTAGGGGATTTGAGAATGAGAGCACAAAGATGGACAGGGAAGGGAGCAAGGGAAAAATCACGTGTATAATCCACCTCTCTTTTTCCATACACAGGGAAGAAGGAGCTTATAAGTACTGAAATGGCTTCCCTTTCATTCAGAGATCAGTAGGTCATTTAATATATTTTAAACACAGAAATGAACTAACTTGTTTATGTCTTTAAAAATTCACTGCTCTAAGGAGATTTGGTTTGAGGGGAATGACACAAAAGTGGAAAGTATTAGATGAGATAAGTGGCTAATAAAATAGTTTAGAAGAGAAATCATGACAGTGGTAAACAGCAAAAGTGAATAAGTTAAAATATTTTGGGCATCAAAACAAGAGGACATGTTAGTGGATTTGAATAACAAAGGGCAATGCATGTTGATCTCATATAAATATTTAGTGGCTTAAAAAAGATAATAAATACACAAATCATTTTAAGATTCTAAAAGTTCTCTTAGATATTAGGACCTGAATATTTTTCATGAATAAAACTTAAGGAATTGAATAATAGTGTCTGTTTTTCTTAAGCTATGAAAAGATCTGTGTTAATAAGAGAAATCTCTACTCATTAAATTAAAAGACACTTGTTCCTTGGAAGAAAAGTGATGACCAAACTAGACAGCATATCAAAAACAAGAGACATTACTTTGCCAACAAAGGTCTATCTAGTCAAAGTTGTGTTTTTTTCCAGTAGTCATATATGGAAGTGAGAGTTGGACTATAAAGGAAGCTGAGCACCAAAGAATTGATGCTTTTGAACTGTGGTGTTGGAGAAGACTCTTGAGAGTCCCTTGGACTGCAAGGAGATCCAACCAGTCCATCCTAAAGGAGATCATCCTGAGTATCCATTGGAAGGACTAATGCTGAAGCTGAAACTCCAATACTTGGGCCTCCTGATGTGAAGAACTGACTCTTTGGAAAAGACCCTGATGCTGGGAAAGATTGAAGGCAGGAGGAGAAGGGGACGACAGAGCATGAGATGGTCAGATGGCATCACCAATTCAATGGCCATGAGTTTGAGTAGGCTCCAGAAGTTGGTGATGGAAAGGGAAGCCTGACACACTGCAGTCCATGAGGTCACAAAGAGTCGGACGTGATTGAGTGACTGAACTGAACTGAACTACTCATGAAAGAGCTATTGAATCATGCAGAAAAAAGCCCAGATGATGAAATTTCAGGGGATTTGGTAATATACCTAAGATGCTATATGGCTGTTGCGACAGACAGCCTGGCAGTAAACATATAGACTAGTTAAGTAGTGATGGATTTAAATGTCTGAGGGAACTGATTTGTTGTTGTTGTTTATTTTAATACCATTGTGGCATTAGGAATAGCACATGATGTCAGGCATATGACTGAATCTTCAAACATTGACCAAGCCAGTCACATAACTGCAGCAACCATGTAGATGGGTTAGCCACTGTTCTGGGAAATCACCATCCACATGAGCAGAACCCTAAAACTGATATCCATTAAAGCTATTATTGTACTTATGGAGTATTGGGCAAACCATTCGAGTCTCTAAGCCTCCATTTACATATCTATAATATTTCTTTCTGTTCACATCACTGAGATACTTTATGGTACAAATATGATTACCATAATGTAAAAATTCAAAATTAAGGGGGACTGTGGTAAGCATTTTTATAAATAATTTAATTGTCTATACAATATTGTGGGACAAGGCTTGTTATCTTTTTCAATGAAGTACATTAAAACAATGAGCAGAGGAGCAAAACAAAAACATCAAGAGAATGAATTATGTTATTGCAATTATAGTGGACCACTGAATCACAGTCTGTGGGTGAGTTAATATCATTCTAATATCTAGGGATGATGAGACTGTGATGGTTGATATTTTTCTTGTAGTTTTCAGAGATGGCCAAAGACCATGTCCATAGATGGCAACATCAGAAAACTTGTGAATTCCAGTGACAATAAAAGGGATCGATCAACAAACTAACATAACTCTCATATCAATTATTATCAGTGGAACAAATAATGGAAATTCACTTAAATAAAACTCTTGCGTCATTGCAGGGTATTACTGTTAGTCTTTGCAACCCAATGGACTGTACCTCTGTCCATGGAATTCTCCAGGCAAGAATACTGGAGTGGTTGCCATTGCATTCTCCAAGGGATTTTCCTGACATCCTGACCCAGGGATTGAACCAGGATCTCCCACACTGCAGGCAGATTCATTACCACCTGAGTGATCATTTCAGGTTAAGTACATAAAGAAACCTTGGTAGAGAATATGAAAGAGAAACCAAATTCCATATACTCTAGACTGTAAATTGCTGCTGCTGCTAAGTCGCTTCAGTCGTGTCCGACTCTGTGTGACCCCATAGGCGACAGCCCACCAGGCTCCCCCGTCCCTGGGATTCTCCAGGCAAGAACACTGGAGTGGGTTGCCATTTCCTTCTCCAATGCCTGAAAGTGAAAAGTGAAAGTTAAGTCGCTCAGTCGCGTCCAACCCTCAGTGACCCTGTGGACTGCACCCTTCCAGGCTCCTCTGTCCATGGGATTTTCCAGGCAAGAGTACTGGAGTGGGGTGCCATTGCCTTCTCTGAGACTGTAAATTAGGTCAACCCTATTTACTCTTGGAAGATTTTGGATCTGATTCCCATTTAAACCAGTTTGAGGGCCAGTCTGTGTGCCTCTTTCAACTATGCACACTTGCTGGACAGTTCATATCTTATAGTGTTACTTGATTATTCCTGTGGGCTTTATCTATTGGTTAAAATAAATCCACTCATTCATTGCTTTAACTTTTTATGTCATACATTATAAAATGTTTCAACCTAGTATCCTTGTCAGAGAAAATGAAAGCTTTAGGATTGTGTGTTATTCCTTTTAGGAGCTCACATTTTTGTGGTAGAAAAATGGCTCTGTGGGACAGTCTCATGACAAGCTCTAATTCAAGTATTGAACAGTTGGCTTCATTCTACCTCTCTGGGATTCCTGGCTGTGAGGATGTTCAACACTTTATTTCCATCCCCTTTTGTGTGTTCTATCTGATTGGAATAGTGGGCAACTGTACAGTTCTTCACATCATCCACACTGACAAGAGTCTCCATGAGCCCATGTACTACTTCCTGGCCATGCTGTCCCTCACGGACATGGGCATGTGCATCTCCACCCTGCCCACAGTACTGAGAACCTTCTGGTTTGATGCTAAAGAGATTGAGATGAATACTTGTGAAGCCCAGATGTATTTTATTCACACTTTTTCTCTAATGGAATAAGTTGTGCTTCTAGCCATGGCTTTTGACCGCTATGTTGCCATCTGCGATCCTTTGAGGTATTCCAGCAAACTTACCCCACAACACATTGTCTACATAGGGGTCTTCATTGTAATCAGATGCTCCACTGTCCTCCCTGTTGTTCTTGTTCGTATCCCCACATTTTCTTTCTGTCACTCCCATGTTATCTCCCACTCCTTCTGCTAACATCAAGATGTCATCCTATTGGCCTGTTCTGACATCTCGTTCAATGTTTTGTATGGCTTGTTTGTTGTTGCATTTTATTGGGGTGTAGATTCTCTAGGAATCTTTTTATCTTCTGCTCTCATCCTCTGCTCCATGTTGCACACTGCATCCCAGGGAGGGAAACTCAAAGCCCACAGTACATGTGTCTCCCATATTTGTGCTGTGCTCATTCTATATGTGCCAATGATAGGGTTGTCCTTAGTGAATCGTTTTGTAAAACATTCCTCTCCCGTTATTCATATTACCATGGCAGATATTTACCTGTTAGTTCCACCAATTCTCAACCCAATTATTTATAGCATCAAGAAAAAACAGATTCGCCAAGGCTTCCTGCTGCTGCTGCTGCTGCTGCTAAGTCCCTTCAGTCATGTCTGACTCTGTGTGACCCCATACACGGCAGCCCACCAGGCTCCCCTGTCCCTGGGATTCTCCAGGCAAGAACACAGGAGTGGGTTGCCTTTTCCTTCTCCAATGCATGAAAGTGAAAAGTGAAAGTGAAGTCGCTCAGTCGTGTCCGACCATCAGCGACCCCATGGACTGCAGCCTTCCAGGCTCCTCCATCCATGGGATTTTCCAGGCAAGAGTACTGGAATGGGGTGCCATTGCCCTCTCCAAAGGCTTCTTAGGGATATTATTATCCAAAACGATCAGGTTTGCTCACACTTAGAAGACATATGATCCCCTTTCAACCTTTACATTCATTTTCTTCATCCTGAAGATAACCTGTCAGAAATTCTTAGACACATTTTGTACATATAGTTCCATGATAGTCAATAATTTCTACATGTCACCTCAAGAGAAATAAGTGTGCTTATTTCTATCATTACTTCCTTGCTTTATATCATCTCAAAATCTTTGTGTCAGGAGATTTAGTAAGAGGGAATTTATTTCATTCAGCTATTTTATGATGATATTTTCCATTTAGATTTTAAGATAAAATCAAGTTTCCATGTTAAAACTAAGATAGACAAGTTAACTATTCAAAGGAAAAAGAGATAATATAGAGTACAGTAGGTGTTGATAGCTAGGTACATTTTGTTTCCATTGAGGCAAATTAGACTTCATTCTCCATATTTTAATTCACATAATAATCAAATGAATATTTTATTTTAGAGATGTGATAAATGAAAATATTGCATTTATCTCCTTTACATCTACTCAAATGATTTTCAGAAAAAAAGCTAGACAGTAAAAAAGCTAGACATACTTTTCATCAGTGGAGAAAACTCACAAGACAAATCCAGACTTTACACAAAAGGGGCTCTCTACTCATGAAATGGGGTAGAAAAAAAGTAAAAATCCTTTGGTTAATGTACACTCCTATTAAGTCTAATACCACCTGATCTGCCTGTGTAAAAATTTGTATGCAGGTCAGGAAACAACAGTTAGAACTGGACATGGAACAAGAGACTGGTTCCAAATAGGAAAAGGAGTACATCAAGGCTGTATATTGTCACCCTGCTTATTTAACTTATATGAAGAGTACATCACGAGAAATGCTGGACTGGAAGAAACACAAGATGGAATCAAGATTGCCGGGAGAAATATCAATAACCTCAGATATGCAGATGACACCACCTTATGGCAGAAAGAGAAGAGGAACTAAAGAGCCTCATGATGAAAGTGAAAGATGAGAGTGAAAATGGTGGCCTAAAGCTCAACATTCAGAAAACTAAGATCATGGCATCAC
>NW_011476713.1:5509-8101 GCF_000754665.1 Bison bison bison | reverse complement strand
GTGTTGGAGAAGACTCTTGAGAGTCCCTTGGCCTGCAAGGAGATCCAACCAGTCCATTCTAAAGAAATCAGTCCTGGGTGTTCATTGGAAGGACTGATGCTGAAGCTGAAGCTCCAATACTTTTGGCCACCTGATGCAAAAAACTGACTCATTAGAATAGACCCTGATGCTGGGAAAAATTGAAGATAGGAGGAGAAGAGGGTGACAAAAGATGACATGGTTGGATAGCATCACCAACTCAATGGACATGAGTTTGAGCAAATTCCAAGAGATAGTCAAGGCCAGGGAAGCCTGCAGTCCATGGGGTCAAAAAGAGTCAAACACAACTGTGAGACTGAAAAACAATGGCTAGATAATTGAAAAGCAGAAAAATACAGAAAGTAACTTTAAAAATCAAACTATACAGAACCATAGTTTTCAAAAATTATTTTAAAAAGTAACGTAAACTCAAGAAGAAGAATTACAATAGACAACAAACTCTGCAGTTCCAAATGAATTGAAAACAGAAAAATTCTGCAAAAATATACCTTAAAATTAAATCAGATAAGAGGACAGATTTTTTTTACCAAAATGAGTCACTGAACACTGGAGAATACCAAAAAGAATTTTTAAAAAGTGCTGTTAAGATTTGCACATGATGGTAGCATTATTTCTTCATCCTAACTATGTGCAGGCTGAGCTCCAGGGCAAACCTGTCATATTTTCTTTGCCTATTAAGGAATTTGTTTAACATCCCTTTCTAAAAGAGTCTTCTTTTCTCCCTCATATCTAGGCTTACTTGCACTCTGTCCTCTCCTTACTCTTCATTAGTCACAGTTTTTTCTCCTTGTTATATGTAGAAAAACTAAATATGCAAAGATTTACCTGAAGCTTTCTCTCTTACACTTGGGAAGCTGATGTTCTTGAGTTGAATCCCCCAATTTTGGAAGAAAAAGCAACTTTTTGGTCTGATTAACCAAGAAATGAACATTAAGCTTCTTATTAAAAAATGATAATTGCACATATTAAATCTTGACTATATAATAAGCTTGTGGATAGTCATAATGATAAACCAGAGACAGAGATAGAAATTGACAGAAGGCATACACACATATATATAAGGTACAAATTTCTCCTTTGTATTAATTAAGGTTCTATTAGGGGAAGAAACAGAGAAGGCAATGGCAGCCCACTCCAGTACTCTTGCCTGGAAAATGCCATGGACAGAGGAGTCTGGTAGGCTGCAGACCATGGGGTCGCTAGGAGTCAGACGGGACTGAGTGACTTCACTTTCACTTTTCACTTTCATGCATTGGAGAAGGCAATGGCAACCCACTCCAGTGTTCTTGCCTGGAGAATCCTAGGGACGGGGGAGCCTGGTGGGCTACCGTCTATGGGGTCACACAGAGTCGGACATGACTGAAGCGCCTTAGCAGCAGCAGCAGGGGAAGAAAAGTCATTCTCAAACTGCATAAAGACTTTGATAAAAGCATCAGGGGGTTACTGAAAATATGTGTGCAGGATTTATGAAAACCAAAAAGAAATATTTATTTGTATGTCTTATAAATATATAAATGATGTATGTATTATAGTATTACAGAAGGTAATTTGCTGCAAACACTAGTCCTAAAGTGTCAAGAAAAAAAAAAAGGTATTTACCAAAATATGGAAGGGACAGGAAGGATATAGAGAAGGACACTCAGCATGAGTTTTCCCTTTCTGTAGAGAGATGCAGCCACCATGAGGAAGCCATAGTGAGGGTTGGTGGGGAATCAAGGGAGTAAACCCTCCAGCTGTATGTTTTTCTGTATTCCTGTTTTGTGCCATTTCTGTTGTTGATCAAATCAAACCAGAAGTCAGAGGGCAAAGTGGCCTGTTGAGGCAACTCACTGTGGTCAGGAGACAGAACATAGCAGATCTGGAAAAGAGCTTAAGGTTGCCCTTCTTCCTGTAATCAGAGCAACCGGTCTTCCTTTGATAGTTGTATCTACTCTCAGGCTTTGTGGTCTAGGTAGTGCTCTCTGCTAAGTCACTTCAGTCGTGTCTGACTCTGTGCAACCCCATAGATGGCAGCCCACCAGGCTGCCCCATCCCTGGGATATTCCAGGCAAAAACACTGGAGTAGGTTGCCGTTTCCTTCTCCAATGCATGAAAGTGAAAAGTGAAAGTGAAGTCGCTCAGTCGTGTCTGACTCTTAGAGATCCCATGGACTGCAGCCCACCTGGCTCCTCCATTCATGGGATTTTCCAGGCAAGAGTACTGGAGTGGGGTGCCGTTGCCGTGCTCTCTATGTAATCGTTAATGTGAACATTTGTCCATTACCTTCTCATCATCAGAATGAATCATTTATAATTGAGCTTACACCTAGGTTGCCAAAGAATTCAACAATGAGAGGTTGAAATTGTTTATTTCCCTCTATTTTATACATGAGAAATATATAGACCTCATGATAAAGTAATATGGTTGCACCAACTAATAATCCCTCTGAATTTGGGATATTTGATCATATCAAGCTTAGATGACGTCAAAGTGATTTAAGTTCATATTTAAAAAGTAAGTATAGGAAAAGTATAAGGCATCTGGTGCCAATGAAATCAGGTAAATTCAAATTGT
>NW_011476713.1:0-2805 GCF_000754665.1 Bison bison bison | reverse complement strand
TGGAGAAGGAAATGGCAACCCACTCCAGTACTCTTGCCTGGAAAATCCCATGGACAGAGGAGCGTGGTAGGCTACAGTCCACGGGGTCGCAAAGAGTTGGACATGACTAAGCGACTTCACTCACTCTATTAATTATGTTCTAAACCTCAAAATTTACAGATTTTTAAATTTATTACCTAACTCCACCTCCTTCTCTGGGGATGTGGAAGATATCAAAAGCTATGTGAATGAATTTGAAATTGTAGTATCAGGACAAAGAGGTATTGGATTGTCAAATCAAACAGGAGCTAAAACATGGGGGCTGTGAAATAATAGATGAACCAGATACTAGTGAATATGGAGAGTAATGAATATTTATGTTGTGGTAACAGAATGCTAATGTGACTGCTCATATTCCAGTTGACTGAAGATTCCAGTTCACTCAGGCTCCAGGTCACTGAAGTCCCCAAAATCTCATTCTTACTCTTGGTGAGATTTCTCATTCTATTTTGGACTCTTCTTACCACCCCCAAATATTGGCACTGATTAAAATGAAATGTATATATGTAGTTTCATCATGATGATCAGAGGAATTTCTGGGTAGAAAAAAATACTAAGGAGCAATTCATATTTCTTGCTGTACTGAAATTTTAGTGGAGGAGAAGGAGATTAAACTGATATAGTTCATTTTCTACTTCTCAGAGCATCTAGGTCACTTGTAAGATGGCCACTCATGGTGTTTCCTCTAGAGGAGAGTAATTAATAGTCTCCCCTTGTCTTCCTCCTCTCATTATACTTCAGTCGTTGTTGCTGTTATTGTTATCATCATCATTGTTGATGTCATCATCATTGTTCTCATTTTCATCACTATCATCATCACAGAAAAGGCTCTGTACCAAGTATTTCACACACAATATCTCCTTCACCTTAGCATATCCCATCAAACTATTAGTATCTTCAGTTTACAGAGGAGGCAACTTTGGTACAGAGGAAAAAGAGTCATTTTGTCTAAATTAAAATGAGTAAGCTTTGAAACCAGAATATAACTTAAGTTAATGTGATTGCAGAACCAGAGAAACAGACTCTACATAAGGGAGATGTTATATCTCTGTCTCTTTAAAACCTCAGAAAAAAGTCAGTGATATGATGAAAGATGACCTCTAGATCAGGTATCTTCCAGTTTTCAATGAAACTTCATGTTTACTACTTCATGTCAAAGGGAGAGAACATTTATAAAAGAACAAAAAATGGTCTGAATTGACTAAGCAGTGAGATAAAAACCAGATTTTAAAATTTTGATTATAGAATAGAAATTGGAAAAGAATCAACAAAGAGAAGGGATAATATTGGAAAATCTGAGCATTGAAAGTAATAACCAGTGCAATTTTAGACAGGAAGGTGAGGAGATAGACAGGAATTTGAGAAGTTAAATAGCAGGACCATAAGAAATATCAGTTCATACAGTAAGTGGGTAGAACTTAAGTGTAATATGAACAGTCAGGAAGATTGAATTTGTTTCTAGAATTTACTTATCGGATGTCTTGATTATGGATCTTGCATTTCTTAGAAAATTATTAAACAATTTGGGGAATATCTTCTGTAATCAAGGGTATTTACATGGAACTAGAGGAGACTGAGGGGATTTCATTTCCCAGAACATCAAAGAAGACTTTCCAAGACAGAAGATGCTGATTTATTAGTTTACAGTGGAAGGTAATTTGTCCCATAGACTTTAAATTCTTAAACCAATATTTTGGTGAGCATGGAGGCTGGGCAGTTGATGAGCAAGTGGGTTTTGAGAAGTGGCTCACCTTTCTTAACACAGAGATTTCTTTCTTGACCACAGAAGAAATCCTGGAATCTAGTGGGGGAAGATATATTTTCTCATTTGAGCATAAAAGTTTTAGTGTGAAGGTCAGATGCCAGTAGGCACTTTTTTGTGCATTTTACTTTTGTTGTTGTTGTTGTTTTCTCTTATTTTTGATTTGATGGATAAGTTTCCAATCTCTCAACAATCCCTATAACTATTGTTTTGTAATTTTTTACAGGAAAAAAAACTAGTCTCTAAATGATTAATCAGTTCTGTAACATAAGAGGAAGAATGTTCAGAATCTTTTAAATCAGATTCAAAATCAATTATAGTTTGCTTAACATTCCATATATTATATATTTTATAATTAAAAGTTTTAAAATCCACATATTCTTCTAAATCATCTTAACCTGTATTTACCTCAGGGGGATGCTCATCCCAGAACATATTGATGTTAGAGTTGACTCTATGTAGATATAATCCCTAGGTGGCACTAGTGATAAAGAACCCATCGGCCAGTGCAGGAGACTTAAGAGAGGTGGGTTCTGTATCTGGGTAAAGAAGATCCCCTGGACAGGAAATGACAACTGTCTCCAGTATTCTTGCCTGGAAAATCCCATGGACAGAGGAGCTTGCCTGGTCCCAGTCCATAGGGCCCCAAAAAGTTGGACCTGACTAAAGCCAGTTAGCATGCATACGTGGATACCATCCCTGGGGTATCAATCATGTAGTCAAACTTATGTTTAGTAAGAATAAGCACCATCCTGACCAATCTTGCCTGAATACTGTAATGATGCCTTGCATATTCAAGTATTGCTGAAAAATCTATCAAGCTCAGACGAAGACATTTATACAAGTCATTGTCTCTCTCTCTCTCTTTAGTCTTTAAGTCATGTTCGACTCTTGTGACCCCATGGACTGTAGCCTGCCAGGCTCCTCTGTCCACAGGATTCTCCAGGCAAGAATACTGGAGTATTGTAGAAAGTATTTTTTTTTTTTTTTTTTTTACACAGCTA
>NW_011476712.1:17086-18852 GCF_000754665.1 Bison bison bison | reverse complement strand
AAAGAAAAAGAAATACAAGAAGGCAAAGTGCTTTTCTGAGGAGGCTTTACAAAGAGCTGAGGAAAGAAGAGAAGTGAAAAGCAAGGGAGAAAGGGAAAGATATACCCAACTTAATGTAGAGTTCCAGAAAATAGCAAAGAGAGATAAGAAGACCTTCTTAAATGAACAATGCAAAGAAGTAGAGGAAAACAACAGAATGGGAAAGACTAGAGATCTCTTCCAAAATAACTGGAGATATCAAGAGAACATTTCATACAAGGATGGGCACAATGAAGGACAGAAATATCAAGGACCTAACAGAAGTAGAAGAGATTAAGAAGAGGTGGCAAGAATACACAGAAGAACTATGCCAAAAGGGTCTTAATGACCTGGATAATCACAATGGTTTGGTCACTCACCTAAAGCCAGACATCCTATAGTATGAAATGAAATGGGCCTTAGGAAGCATTACTACAAACAAAACTAATGGGGGTGATGGAATTCCAGATAAGCTATTTAAAATCCTAAAAGATGATGCTGTTGAAGTGTTGCACTCAATACTTTAGCAAATTTGGAAAACTCAGCAGTGGCCACAGGACTGGATAAGGTCAGTTTTCATTTCAATCCCAAAGAATGCATACATTCATGCTAAGTTGCTTCATTTGTGTCTGACTCTTTGCTACCCTATGGCTGTAGCCTGCCAGGCTCCTCTGTCCAAAGGATTCTCCAGTCCAGAATATTGGAGTGGGTTGCCATTTCCTTCTCCTGGAGATCTTCTTGACCCAAGGATTGAGCCCATGTCTCTTTATGTCTCCTGCATTGGTAGGCAGGTTATTTACCACTAAGCCACCTGGGAATCCCAAAGAAAGGCAATATCAAAAAATGTTCAAACTACTGTACAGTTGTGCTCATTTCACACGCTAACTAGGTTATGCTCAAACTCCTTTAGGCTAGGCTTCAGCAGTACATGAACCAAGAAATCCCAGATGTACATGCTGGATTGAGAAAAGGCACAGGAACCAGAGGTCAAATTGCCAACATCCATTGGATCATAGAAAAAGCAAGAGAATTACAGGAAAACATCTATTTCTGCTTCACTGACAATGCTAAAGCCTTTGACTGTGTGGATCACAACAAACTGTGGAAAATTCTTAAAGAGATGGGAATACCAGACCACCTTACCTACATCCTGGGAAATCTGTATGCAGGTCAAGAAGCAACAGTTAGAAATTTACATGGAGAAACAGACTGGTTCAAAATTGGGAAAGGAGTACCTCAAGGCTGTATATTGTCACCTTGCTTGTTTAATGTACATGCAGAGTACATCATCAGAGAAGGCAATAGCAACCCACTCCAGTACTTTTGCCTGGAAAATCCCATGGACGGAGCAGCCTGGTAGGCTGCAGTCCACGGGGTCACTAAGAGTCAGACACGACTGAGTGACTTCACTTTCACTTTTCACTTTCATGCATTGGAGAAGGAAACGGCAACCCACTCCAGTGTTCTTGCCTGGAGAATCCCAGGGAGTGGGGGAGCCTCGTGGGCTGCCATCTATGGGGTTGCACAGAGTTGGACACGACTGACGCGACTTAGCAGCAGCAGCAGCAGCAGAGTACATCATGCGAAGTGTCGGGCTGGATGAAGCACAAGATGGAATCAAGATTGCTGGGAGAAATATCAACAGTCTAAGATATTCAGATGATACCACTCTAAAGGCAGAAAGTGAAGAGCAACTGAAGAGGCTCCTGATGAAAGTGAAGAGGAGAGCAAAAAGGCTGGCTTAAAAC
>NW_011476712.1:15055-16143 GCF_000754665.1 Bison bison bison | reverse complement strand
TGAGGGCAGGAGAAGGGGGGCAACAGAGGATGAGATGGTTGGATGGCATCACTGACTCAATGGACATGAGTTTGAGCAAAGCCTGGGAGATTGTGAAGGATAGGAAGCCTGGTGTGCTGCAGTCCATGGGGTTGCAAAGAGCTGGACATGACTTAGCAGCTAAGCAACTACAACAACATATGACAAGATGCCAACAATAACATATGACCCAATGGAAGAAAGCAATGTGTCATCAAAAAAAAAAAGCTGTTGGAAAAACTGAATAACCACATGCAGAGGAATGAGGTTCATGCCCTATGTTATACTCCTATGTTATACTGGTGACAAAAATGAACTGAAAATAGTGTAAAACTTAAATTTAAAACCTGAAACTGTAAAACTCCTAGAAGAAAACTAGGAAAAGCTCCTTGACATTGGTCTTGGCAGTGGTTTCCTGGATATGACAGCAAAAGCACAAGCAACAAAAGCAAAAATAAGTGAGTCTGCTAGGTTTGAAGAGCAAATTTTATAGCTCTATCAGCAAAGTTCTTACTACCTTTAGAAACTTCATCCTTCTGCCCTGAGTTCTACCCTGAATTACTGCTATCTGAGTAGACAGTTGGAAAGCCTCTAACAAACTAGCTATCACTTTTCCAAAAGACAATTTTTTCTCATCAAAGTAAAAATTCCCCTTCTCCAAATTTACCCTGTGGCATGGCAGAACCAAGCTGGAGGAGGGCATGGCAACCCATTCCAGTATTCTTGCCTGGAAAATCTCATGGACAGAAGAGCCTGGGGGGCTACAGTCCATGGATTCAAAAAGAGTCAGACACAACTGAGCAACTGAATACACGTATGGCCGAACCAAATATTTATTAGTAGTATATGTATCCATTTTAAGTCTAGGACCAAGAATTGAAGCTCTAGGAACTGTTAACTCATGTGCTTCTGCAGACCTAACTCCAGACAAAACATCTAAGATTTCATGTCACTGCTGCAGAGGAAGCCTTAAGTCGGCCACTTTTATCTTGAGTACATGACTCAGCAGTAAACATTAACAAATTTGCCTTTTAAACAGAAATATCAAATAAATTATGCCAGATTTTTCA
>NW_011476712.1:11816-14955 GCF_000754665.1 Bison bison bison | reverse complement strand
TTTTCCTGTAAATGATAAGAGAAAATAGTGGGAGAGTCCTAAAACATTTGAGGAATCCTTTGCCATAAATGCTGTACTCTTTTTTAAGCAAACACACATAAGAATATAGATCGGTATGCTAGAGGAACAGAGAAGGAGAAACAAAACCAGGATGCAGATCAACTACAAAGAAAAAACACTGCAGATGCAGGTATGAAAGTCATGAGTGAGAACAGTGGGAGGCTTAGGGACTACAGGAATTAATGGACAACAGGTTTACTTACTTCTCTAAGATCTTGCACAAAATGATTTAGTGGTTAAACATCTTCCTAAAATTTCCCTTCCTTCTTTACTATAAGTATGGGAGTATTACAGGGCAAGTATCATGTTCACCTTTTTTATTGTCTCCCCTTTTCTCTAATTCTTTTATAACAAGTTTTATTCCTTCTAACTGACCTCTCAACAAGGAATATTGTTTTACATATGGCCATGACATCCCTTCCATGAGCTATTTTTATTGGTTCCATATGTCTCCACATCCAATAACGATACTGGTTCCATTCCCAGTATCATTATTCCCTAGGGTCCAAAGTGATGCATAGTTCATTTCAGCTTAGGGTGCTTTTCCAGCATGGTATGACACTGCCACTTTCTGCTACACCCCATTTCATTCATAAGGCACAATGAACCCAATCAGGTTCTTTTCTCCCCCTTGCGTGCTCCACAGATAGTCTGTCCAGTGTATAGAATGCAGTAGGTAACCTTTAATTTCCAAGGCATGTCTCTCTCCAGTGGGTTTACAGGAGGATCAAGAGAAAGTAAGAAAGGATTTTCTTTAGTCATGGGACTATCTGTATGGGAATCATGGATGAAAAGGGACAAGAAGAAGGCTGACCCAAAATGCCAGAAACCTGTATTGATCTATCACCAAATGAAAAAGCAAAAAAAAAAAAAGAAAATCCTGAGGAAATTTCAGAATAAGCAGCATCAGTACCACCAATTCCCACCTGCAAGATTCCAGTATCTGTCCATTTTTAGCTATTTTGCTAATTATCCCTCAATCTCCCTGGGCTTTCCTGATACCCTGATTCTGGCAACTTTGGCATTTGGAATTTCTCTTCAGTTCCTCTTCCAATGTCCTGGCTTCTTGTAAAAATGACACACAATTTCCCTTCTTCACTCTTTTCACAAGTTGGTCAGATTAGGGGTTAGTCCTCTACTAAATATTTTTAACTGAGCAGTTAAGACAATGATTTTTAATTTCTTCTTTCCTTCATCTTTCTTTTGATAGGCAGAAAATGAGGTGGCTGCTGCCAAGATTTCAGTAACAATCTGTCCTTACCATCCTTCCCGCTTCTGCCTAACTTGAGTATGGATAGTCATCAAGAGTGCCCAGACAAAGGTACTGAAGGCCAGACAGTGATTCTGATCTGCCTTTGGGCCTGAGCCAATAGATTTTGAGACTGCCTCAGTAAAGAGCCAATTGAAATCAGTTGTGGGGGGGGGGGACTCACCAGTTTTCTGGTTACACCTCTGCAATGTCTCTCAGCTCACCTTTAGCAGAAAGGCTTCAAGCACGGCTATTAGTAACCCTTCCTGCAGGTCTTTAATGTCCTTGGTTCTTTCATACTTGTGTGAGGGGGAGTGGAGGGGGGCAGAGGTTTCCTTTGGCCACCATACACCTTGATGCATGAATTTTCTGGACCTTGACATGCTTGTTCCATCAAACACACCAAGACAGCTGGTTGAAAAATTCCACACACCAATCAGTGCATATCCCCACACAGGGGGCTGTCAACTGAAAACACACTGCAAAGTATTTCTAGGATACAGTGAAAGAAAGTCTTTAAATGAGTCACATCGGCTTGTTAGAAAGGCAAGCAGATGCCCTCGGAGGCCTAGGTGGCTCCTCGGCACTTGGCATTGCTGGTGATCCAATAGGAAGAGGTGGTTGTTCTCATACTGAAACAAGAAAAATGTAAATTATGTGGTCTTTTGTCTAATCTTCCCATGTTAACATTTATTAGTGTAACACAACACCTCTTTTTTTGTTTGCTTTGCTTCAAGTGCCTAGTGGAATTACTTTTCACCCTGTTTCCTTCAGATGGGGACACAATCTTTTATCCACATTTTCAATTATTACATGATCCTGTTGCTTTAATATTTCTGTTCTCCTACCAACCTGGTGGGGAGGATACTGGAATCTTATAGGTAAAATTAGGCTAAGACATGAAGTGGACTCAGGCTAGGGCATGAAGTACACACACCTGTGTCCTCCAACAGGGCAGATAATAATAACTTCTTAGCAGTTAAAAAGTTATGCCTTAGTCCCTCTGTGCAAAGGAATCACTCATGAAAGGAACTATGCATCCAAAAGGTCACTGCCTCCTCTTCTCCAGAAACTGATTTGAGTTTGGGAAAGATGAGGAGAAGCAGGGAAACAGAGAGAGCTGGGACATCAGGGAAGAGCTGGGACTGCCTCTAAGTCAGTAACATCTTGGTTCTCCTCAGTGTGTCTATAATCAGAACCATATCCCCTAGCCACTATGTCTATCACTATCATCCAGGTTATGCTTCCTTAAAGTCCAGTGATTGACAGCTCAGTGGGGAGACTGGTGCAGAGGTAGATGGAATGAACAGATCATTGGTCCAGGAAGTGTTCTCCCAAGGCACTGCTAAATTCCCATGCACTTTTCTTTGAAAGTTAAAGCCCAAGATGGTACCCAGACCAACTATGCAGGAAACGAGGGAACTGAAGGTGCTGCCATTTCCTCTTCCTCTTCAGTTCTGTTACTCAGTTGACTAATGTACTCATTTCCTTCCAGCCTTTTCCTTCCAGATGCCCTACCTGAACAATGCTGGTATCTCCCTAGTTGATGGAAAACACACATTCTTTTTGCACATCTCAACTGGATGTAACTTTGAAAATTACCCTAATATATGTAAAAGGTTCTTAGTCCCCAAAGAACTGAATTTTGCATCTAATGTGAGGGAGTGTTTGAGTTGCATTTTTTTTGTTATATTAATATTTATTTATTTGGCTGTGCCAGGTCTGACTTGTAGCATGCAAGGTCTTCCATCTTCGTTGAGGCATGAAAGATTTGTAGGTGCAGCACATGAACTCTCAGGTGCAGTATGTGGGATCTAGTTCCCCAACCAG
>NW_011476712.1:9662-10432 GCF_000754665.1 Bison bison bison | reverse complement strand
CAACAGTAGTAGATATAATAGTCATCTGAATTAAATTTGCCCATTCCTGTACATTTTAGTTCACTGATTCCTAAAGATGTCGATGTTCATTCTTGCCATCTCTGGCTTGACCACATTAATTTACCTTGATTCATGGACCTAACATTCAAGGATCCTATGCAATATTGCTCTTTACAGCATCAGACTTCACTTTTACACTAGACAGGAAAAGATATACCCAACTGAATGCAAGAGTTCCAGAGAACAGCAAGGAGAGATAAATAAACAATGGAAAGAAATAGAGGAAAACAATCAAATGGGAAAAACTGGAGATCTCTTCCAGAAAACTGGAGATATCACTCTTCCAGAAAACTGGAGATATCAAGGGAACATTTCATGCAACAATTGGCACAATAAAGAACAGAAACCTAAGGACCTAACAGAAGCAGAAGATATTAAGAAGAGGAGGCAAGAATACACAGAAGAACTATATAAGAAAGGTCTTAATGACTCAGATATCCACAATATTCTGTCCCTAATCTAGACCTGGACATACTGGAGTATGAAGTCAAATGGGCCTTAGGAAGAATTGTTATCAACAAAGCTAGTGGAGGTGATGGATTCCAGCTGAGCTATTTCAAATCCTAAAAGACGATGTTGTTAAAATGCTGCACTCAATACATCAGCAAATTTGTAAAACTCACCAGTGGCCACAGGACTGGAAAAGGTTCATTTGCATTCTAATCCCAAAGAAAGGCAATGTCAAAGAATGTTCAAACTAAGGCATAATT
>NW_011476712.1:8427-9562 GCF_000754665.1 Bison bison bison | reverse complement strand
CCCCTGTATTGGGAACACAGAGTTGCAGCCAATGGACCACTAGGGAAGCTCCTGCATTATTTTTCAATGAGGACATACAGTTGTTCCATTATCACACCTTAGTAAAAAGGCTGTTCTTGCTCCACTTCTCTGCAATGGCAGTTTTAATAATTAGAGGTTCACATGCAAGTGGGTCTTTTATGACATTCCATTCAGTTCTATTGGTCTATTTGCTTATATTGACATATGCAACACAAATTTTTAATAACTGCAGTGTTTTTTCCTCTGGAACTCTGCCTTCAGTTGGGTATATCTTTCCCTTTCTCTTTTGTCTTTTGCTTCTCTTCTTTCCTCAGATGTTTGTAAGGCCTCCTCAGGCAACCACTTTGCCTTTTTGCATTGCTTTTTCCTTGGGATGATTTTGGTTACTGACTCCTGCACAATGTTATGAACCTCCATCCATAGTTTTTCAGGCACTCTATCAGATCTAATCCTTTGAATCTGTTTGTCACCTCCATTGTATAATTATAAGGGATTTCATTTAGGTCATACCTGAATGGCATAGTTATTTTCCATACTTTCTTCTATTAAACCTGAATTTTGGAATAAGGTGCTCATGATCTGAGCCATATTCAGCTCCAGGTCTTATTTTTACTGATTATACAGAGCTTCTCCATCTTTGGCTTCAGAGAACATAAACAATCTGATTTCAGTATTAACCATCTGGTGAGGTCCATGTGTATAGTAATCTATTGCGTTGTTGGAAAACAGCATTTGCTATGACCAGTGCATTCTATTGGCAAACTCTGTTAGCCTTCACTCTGCTTCATTTTGTATTCCAAGGCCAAACTTGCTTATTACTCCAGCTATCTCTTGATTTCCTACTTTTGCATTCCAGTCCCCTATGATGAAAAGGGCATCTTTTTAGCTGTTAGTTCTAAAAGGTCTTATAGGTCTTCATAGAACCTGTCAGCTTTAGCTTCTTTGGCATTAGTTATTGGGACATACACTTGGATTACTATGATGTTGAATGGTTTGCCTTGGAAATGAACCAAGATCATTCTGTTGTTTTTGAGACTGTACCCAAGGACTGTGTTTCAGACTCTTTGGGGGGGCTACTCCATTTCTTTTAAGGTATTCTTGCCCACAGTAGTAG
>NW_011476712.1:3801-6633 GCF_000754665.1 Bison bison bison | reverse complement strand
GGAGAAGACTCTTGAGAGTCCCTTGGACTGCAAGGAGATCAAACCAGTCAATCCTTAAGGAAATCAACCTTGAATATTCATTGGAAGGACTGATGCTGAAGCCGAAGCTCCAATACTTTGACCACCTGATATGAAGAGCCGACTCACTCGAAAAGACCATGATGCTGGGAAACACTGAAGGCAAAAGAAGGTGGTGTCAGGGGATGAGATATTTGGATGGCATCACCGACTCAAGGGGCATGAATTTGAGCAAACTCTGAGAGACAGAGAACAGAGTATCCTGGAATGCTGCAGTCCATAGAGTTGCAAAGAGTTGGACATGAGTTAGGGACTGAACAACATCAAAAATTCTAGTGTAGATCTAAGGGAGAGAAGCAATTATGAAATTGTATCCACAATAAGCAAGATCACCATGGTTGGGTAAAGCAGAGTCTGAAACCCGAGCAGGGCCCTCCTCCCCAGAGTTCAGTTGGGAGACTACAACCACGCATTTTCTTTCGGTTGAATAAGATGAGTCAGAAGAGGAATGGTAGTGAGTTCTGGACCATCCATACCCTGGCATTTTGGAAACTGAGACAAATGGAAATGAACAAAAATGCTACCTCCAAACATTGGGAGGTTCTATATAGCCCGAGTTTTTTCCCACTTGTTAAGGAAGATAGCCATCCAGCAGCAGCCTGAAAACATGAAGATAGACACTTAGTGAGCACCTCCTTGTTTTATAGATGCTATCCACTGCCTCCCTAGA
Source organism: Bison bison bison (assembly GCF_000754665.1). NCBI lineage: Eukaryota > Metazoa > Chordata > Mammalia > Artiodactyla > Bovidae > Bison > Bison bison. The sequence goes on along the minus strand of NW_011476712.1, from coordinate 5,885 downwards.
TTCCTGAGTTCTTTGCAGCCATAAGGCAGACGTCTTTTCAGTGGTCTGTTGACACCAGATACTCTCTTGGGTAGACAGTTGGCCCCTGGTGTGTATGCATTTTACAGACTGGGTGGAGGGAATCATTGCAAATAGTGCAGATTGAGAGTTTGGGATTGACACATCCATGCATGCTCAGTCACGTCTGAACTTTGTGACCCCATGACAGCCCATCAGGCTCCTCTGTCGATGGGATTTTCAAGGCAAGAATACTGGAGAGGATTGCTATGCCCTGCTCCAGGGGATCTTCTCGACCCAGGGACTGAACCTGCATCTTTTGCGTCTCCTGCACTGGCAGGATTCTTTATCACTGAGCCATCTGATTGACATGTACACATTGCTATATTTAAGTAGATCACCAACAAGGACATACTGTAAAAAAAATTTTTTTTTTAATTATTGGAGTTGATATGCGATGTCCAACTTACGGGCCTGTCCACGTGGCACAGTGGTAAAGAACCTGCCTGCCAATGCAGGAGACCCAAGAGACTTGAGTTCAAACCCTGGGTCACAAAGATCCCCTGGAGAAGGAAATGGAAACTCACTCCAGTATTCTTGCCTGGACAATCCACATGGACAGGCTCCCATTGAGCCTGGTGGGCTACAGTACATTGGGTCGTAAAGAGTTGGGTATGGCTTCACGACAGAACAACAAAAATAAGTGCTTTTTTTTAAAGTAATTCTCATTATCTAGTAGAGTACATCCTCATATTTCTTTCTTTATCAAGAGGAAACTGACACTTCTTGGCCATTTGAAAATTTTATTATGCATATATATATATATATATACATACATATATATATATATGAGGCATGGGTATTTTATTTAGTAATTTACAAGTTGCATTTTGTTTAATTTCATGGTGACATGTTTGTTACTGCAGAAGCAGAATGCATGTTTATATACTGACTTTATACTCACCAGCTTTTAAAACTAATTTTATTGATTTCATAGGTTATTCTTACTTATTGTTTTCATAGATATCCTTTACTTTCTTGATAGCATAACTTCTTTTATCATGAATGAAAGAAAAAATAAATCTTATAAAACACTATTCTGTATTAATTTAGATGTGATTTTTCTCTCATTTAGTCTATCCACGAGATATGCCAGCCATGGATTTATCCTCTGTCAGATCAATTCCTTACTCTTCTGCTCTGCTCTTTAGTGTAAAATGCCTGACTCCCGTTTCTCATGCTCTGTGCTGTCCAACACCTGGATGCCAGCTCAGATAAACAAGGAGTGACAGCTAGAGATTAGAGTCCAGGAGGATCAACATGCCTAGAATTTGTCACCTTCTTACTCTCTGAAGCAGGTGGTTTCCATTCAATGGCTATGTAATGTCCATGGCTCCAATTTCCCTCAGTAACAATACTTTTCCTCTTCGTTCCCCTAGCCTAGAGACGGGAGTGCTTATTTCAAGTTGTATTGTTTTGCTCAACTCTCTCCAATAGGCTTTTGAAATAACCAATCTCCTATACTAAATTCTCCCATTTATTTTTTCCTGTGAAAGCCTTCTTTCAGTCCTAAGAAAAACTTAACTCTATCACATATGTGTATATACACCAACACACACATAAAAAAATTTGGCAGGCTCCTCTGTCCATGGAATCTTCCAGGCAAGAATACTGGAGTGTGTTGCCATTCCCTTCTCCAGTGGAACTTTCTGACCCAGGAATTTGAACCCAGGTCTCCTGCTGCAGGCAGATTCTTTATTGTCTGAGCCATCAGGGAAGCCCATATTAAAAAACACTAACAGTATAAGGGAGAGATTTATCCAATATTTAAAAATTTTGAGCACTACACATAAAGCTCTACAGTACAGCCTGTGAGAAACAGTTCAAGTGGTACTTGGATATTATAGTCTTAAATAGATCTATCAAAAAATATTTAAAACCTTTAAAATATTTAAAACCTTCTAATTCAAGAGCTATAGAAACAATAGTACATTACACTCAAGTAATTAGAAGGTAGGAATTGATGAAGATAAATGCAGAAGTGATGAATTAGAAGACAGTAGAACAAACTAATGAAAGCCAGTTCT
>NW_011476712.1:3508-3701 GCF_000754665.1 Bison bison bison | reverse complement strand
CAGTTCTTTGAAATTATTTCTGTAACACTTTCTGTAGGTATTATCAATTACAAAATAAAGAAGCATGAAAGTGCCATTAGTCAATAGAATTCTGTAAGATATACCTACAGGAGAGATTTGGGGCTTCCCGGGTGGTGCAGTGGTAAAGAATCTGCCTGCCAATGCAGGAGACACAAGAGACACAGATTCGATC
>NW_011476712.1:0-1514 GCF_000754665.1 Bison bison bison | reverse complement strand
ACTACAGTCCATGGGGTCACAAAAGAGTCAGACATGACTTAGTGACTGACCAACAACAACGAAAATGAAAACTAATAAAATTGTAGAAGATCTTTATGGAAGTAACTACAAACATTTACTGATAGAGAAAAAAATGTCCTGAATAGAGCACTATAATATTTTTATTCAGGGGAACAGAATACTGCAAAGATATCAGTTCTCCCTAACTTATTTACAGTTGTAGTGCTGTACATGTAGCTTCCAAGATGACAATCAAACTCGGGGTGCTATCTCCTGTGCCCCAAATCAACCCTGGAAAAACTAAAGAAGGAATAAATCAAATGATATCAACAATAAGAGTGAAACAATAGTGAGAAACCTGAGGATAAAAAGAAAACTGAGGATAACAAGTCTGTACTGTTAAGTGCTTGTGTGAGGGCAGGTAAGAGAGGTCTAGGTAAGACAAGGATCAGTTGAAGGAAAGGTTTTAAAGTTTGGCCCTTGTATCTTTTGTTGTGTCCTGAGTAAACGAATTTCTACTGCCTCATAGCACTTAAGGGAACTTCAGGCAGCATCTCAGAGCCTGTATGCCAGGACTATTGGGTTATGCCAGGACAATGGGGTGATATCAGGACAGCGCCAAAGGTTGGTTTGTTGAGACAATATGAGTCCAGAGATTGTCCTAAAAACCACCTGAATCTTCTTTCATTGGTGAGGATGGGGCTTTTTTTAATGGTTCTCTTAAAAAGACTATAAAGCATGAATCAGAATAGTAAGAACACTTGAGCTCTACTCTTTCAGCAAATTTCAAATATATAATACATTATAACTAACTGCTGTCACCATGCTGTACAGTTGATTTCCAGAACTTATTCATCTTATGACTGAAAGTTGTACCCCTTGACCAGTATACCCCTACTCACTAACCCCTCAGCCTCCGGTAACCACTGTTTTATTCTCTATTATTAGGAATTCAACTTTGTTTTTTAGATTCTACATATAAGTTAGATCATTAATACTTGTCTCTCTGTGTCTGACATTTCACTTAGCATAAAGTCCTCCTAGGATCATTTACCTAGTTAAAAATGATGGGAGTTCTCAACATACACAAAAATATGGTAACTATGGGAGGATTTAAGTTACGTAGTTAGATCCTGGCACTAATTTCACAATGTATGCAAATATCAAAAACACTGTAAAATATATATATATATATATATATATATATAAAACAGTATACATTTGTCAAAATATAAAGAAAAATATCAAAATAGAATAGCAAGTAACACAGTAATTGCACACAAGGACAAAATTTCATATCAGAAAATTTCATTAATGACACTGGTATCAGTGAAGAAAGAACCCACAGAGAGCTGTCAGTCTAAGGAGTTGCCTCTATTTCTCCATGGGTTCTTGAGGACCCTGGTGCAGTTAGGGGTCTGAAGTTAGAAAAGGAAAGGATTCCAGGATTCCTAGAACTCGATGCAAGTTCCCTAACTGGGAACACTGAAACCCACAGATTTCTCACCTCCTGC
>NW_011476711.1:15747-19355 GCF_000754665.1 Bison bison bison | reverse complement strand
GGAGTGGGTTGCCATTTCCTTCTCCAATGCATGAAAGTGGAAAGTGAAAGTGAATTCGATCAGTCATGTCCAACTCTTAGCGACCCCAAGGACTGCAGCCTACCAGGCTCCCCCATCCATGGGATTTTCCAGGTGAGAGTACTGGAGTGGGGTGCCATTGCCTTCTCCGATATGCTGTCTAGGTGGTCATAACTTTTCTTCCAAGGAGTAAGCGTCTTTTAATTTCATGGCTGCAATCACCATCTGCAGTGATTTTGGATCCCCAAAAAATAAAGTCTGACACTGTTTCCCCATCTATTTCCCATGAAGTGATGGGACCAGATGCCATGTTGGTTCTTAGTATGTGTCTAATTGGTTTGGTGGTGTTTTGTGAGGTAGGGATCCAACTTACTTTTCCATATGGATACCAAATTGTCCCAATGGGACGATTCCTTTGTCCTTTCTCCTGGAAATGTCCTTTCTGGGTTTACATATTAAGAAGCTTTTTTTAAAATGCCAAGTATCAAGAACTTCAGAATTTTTTTAATTTGTAGAGCACCACAGAGGCATATTTCCATTTCTGTGTCTTCTCTTTGCATTTCACCATTGCCAGTTTTTAGTATACACAAGTACCCTCAGAGGGTTCTCCGTAGTGAACCGTGTATGTTTCTGTGAGAACAGAGAATGTGAGCATGGAGGAGGGTCTGAGTCCATAGTGACCATGTAACTAAGCTCAGCAACCCCAATATTAAGTCTGGCTGAGACTTCCTAAGGCAAGGTCTGTGTTTCTTCCTCTCCGTGTCTGGATACGCAGAACAATGTTGGTGGATTGGGACTTGGGTCTCTGGGTCCAGCAGTGTAGAGATATACGCATAGCCTGCTTTTCCATTTATTTTCCTCCTGTGGGCTCTGCTGAGCTGGTGTGGGGATATTTCTGCTAACAGCTTGAGAGGTAGTCAATCCTTCTGCTTCTCATCCCCTGCCTCATCTGGACTTCTGTCATTTTTTTTTATATAGCTAATTTTCAATGTTGTTAGTCCTTGTGTCATTCTGACTCTCAGGCACCTGTGGTTTAATAGACCTCCAGCTCCTGAGAGCTTTTTGCCTGGTGGAGACATGGAGAACTCAGGTAGCAGCACCACATCACACTGGAGCCTGGACCAGAGAGAAGGTTCTTGCCAGGAAGGCTCCGTCCCTGCTGTGGAGCGTTTGGAGTTATCACTTCTGATTGTGCATCCCCCGGGCCCTCAGTGCAGGCCCCACTCTGAGATCTGGAAAGGAGGTGGCTTCTCTCATCGACACAGAGCTAGTATATTTTTGTCCTCTTCCTTGTCCAGTCCCATTTGGTTCCCAGGCTCTACCCTTGACCCTCACCCACAGGATCAGGAGAGCCCACTTCTAGAGGAGTTTCATACAAGGAGAGGCTCCTGGAGACACTCCAACCCCCAGGCCTAAATAAGCTTTCCTTGGAGTTTCACAGCCCTGGGAGGAGATACTGGGTTTGTGTCCATTTTACAGTTGAACATGTTGAGCCTCAGATCATTGTGCAGTTTGCCCTGGGTCACTCTGCAGGTCAGCAGGTGAGCTGGGATTTGAACCCAGACTCTATGTCTTGGAGCCCATGACTGTACAGGTGTTTTTGCCCCTTGGTTAAATTTATTTCAGTATTTTTTTTTTTTGGATGCATTTGTATATGGGACTGTTTTGTTCTCTCTCTGATGGTTCATATCTTGCTATATTGCTGAGTTTATTAGTTTTAATGGTTTTTACTGGTGGAGTTTTTAGGGCTTCATATAAATCCTGTCGTAATCGAATAGTGACAGTGTAACTTCATCTGTTCCTTTAATCTGATGCCTTTAATTTCCTTTTCTCGCCTAGTTCCTCTGGGTAGGACACTTCCACTACTATGTTGAACAAGACTGGTGAGAGTGGACATCCTTGTTCTTTCCTAATCTTCTAGGAAAATCCCGGTTGGCTCAGATGGTAAAGCGTCTGCCTACAATGTGGGAGACCCAGGTTCGATCCCTGGGCTGGGAAGATCCCCTGGAGAAGAAAATGGCCACCCATCCAGTACTCTTGCCTGGAAAATCCCTGGTAGGGGGGTCCCCAAGAGTCGGGCACAACCGACGGACTTCACTTTCACTTTTCACCTCTTTGCCACTGAGCTGGATGTTAGCTGTGGGCTTGTCTTATGTACCCTTTAGCATGTTCCATGTATAACCACTGTATTGAGAGATTGTATCAAAATTGATGTTACCCTTTGTCGAAAGCTTTTTCTGCAATTATTGCGAAGATCATGTGATTTTACTCTTAATTTTGCTCATATTGTATACCACAGTGATTGATGTGCAGATAATAAATCATGCTTAAAGGCACAGAATGACTTACATTTGATCATAGTGTATGATTCTTTAATGTATTCATCAATTTGGTTTGCTAATATTCTTTTGAGGATTTTTACATCCGTGTCCACCAGGGTCAGGGTTCTCTGGTGGTTCATATAGTAAAGAATCTGCCTGCAATCCAGGAGACCCGGGTTTGACCCCTAGGCCAGGAAGATCCCCTCAAGAAAGGAATGGCTACCCACTCCAATATTCTTGCCTGGAAAATTCTCTGGACAGAGGACCTGGTGGGCTACAGTCCATGGGTCACAAATAACTGGGCATGACTGAGTGATTCACACTTACAAGACTGCTTCTTGACATTCTTAATATCTAAATTTAAGATTTTATCTCAGTCAAAAATTGCAGTCAAAGGCAAAATGTCAAAAGTCCAAGAGTCCTTAGAAATAAATGACAATAAGGCATAACAGATGAAAGCAAGAAGGACTCCACATAATTTACTTTTCCTAAGAATTTTAGATCTTCAGAGGAATTCTCATTAAGCTGAATTAAAATGCAAGCTTTAGTTTAAAATGGAAACCTTTTTTGGTATTATGTTTCTATGTTGAGACTGAAATTTCATTATTTATGTATGGTATCTTAAACAATACTTTGTGGCTATTAAAATCATATTTTCAAAACCTTTAATGACATTTCTAAGCACTTATAGTGGAAAAATAACTAGGAATAGAAGATGATCCCATACAGCTTTAGATGACAGTACAGATGTGTTGAATGATAGTTTTCAGATTGTATTTATTTATTTTTAATCGAAGAATAACTGCTTTACAATGTTTGGTTGGTTTTCCTCATACAACAACACAAATAAGCCATAAGGATATTATCCACTCTTTGGTGAGCCTGCCTCCCACTTCCCGCTATCCCACCCTCTAGGTCGTCACAGAGCTCCATGATGGGCTCCTCGTATTACATAGCAACTTCCCACTAGCTAGCTATTTTGCATATGGTAGTGGCTATGTTTCAATGCTACTCTCTCAATTCGTCCCACCCTCTCCTTCTCCAGCTGAGTTCACGAGTCCTTCCTCTACATCTGTGTATCTATTCAGTTCAGTTCACTTCATTTCACTGGCTCAGTCGTGTCTGACTCTATGCAACCCCATGAACCACAGCACGCCAGACCTCCCTGTCCATCACTAACTCCTGGAGTTTACCCAAACTCATGTCCTTTGAGTTGGTGATGCCATCTAACCATCTCATCCTCTGTCGTCCCCTTCTCCTGCTTTCAAT
>NW_011476711.1:10730-14859 GCF_000754665.1 Bison bison bison | reverse complement strand
ACTTTAGTGTAATTATTTCTCCCAGCAAACCAAATGCTTGTAAGCAAGCATTTCCTTGAACAATGCTAAATTTTTTTTTAGACATGAACTAATCTTTTTTTTATTTTTTCACATATTTATTTATTTTTGGCTGCACTGGATCTTATTGCTATGCTCAGGCTTTATCTAGATACAATGTACCGGCTTCTCATTGATGTGGATTCTCCTGTTCTGGAGCATGGGCTGCAGAGCGTGTGGGCTTCAGTAGTTATGGCACACTGGCGTAGTTGCCCCATGGCAGGTGGGATATCCCTGGACCAAGGACAGAACCTGTCTCCCCTGCATTGGCAGGTGGATGCTTAACCACAGGCCCAACATCGAAGTCCTAAAAAAAAAATTTTTTTTGAAAGGGGAATTCCAGGCAGTTTCTACATTTGCAGTAATCACAGTGATTCAACAGTAACAGAGTGAATTTATTCAATGGTCCCATATACTGAGCATCCAATGTCCATGACTTTAATCCTTATTTGTTGCTGTTGTTCCGTCACTCAGTTGTGTCCGACTCTGTTACCCCATGCACGGCAGCATGCCAGGCTTCCCTGTCCTTCACTATCTCCCAGAGTCTGCTCAAACTCATGTCCACTGAGTTGGTGATGCCATCCAAGCATCTCATCCTCTGTCACTCCCTTCTCCTCCCGCCCTCAATCTTTCCCAGGATCAGGGTCTTTTCCAATGAGTCAGTTCTTCCCATCAGTTGGCCAAAATCCTTGTTGTCCAAAGGACTCTCATGAGTCTTCTCCAGTACCTCAAATGATCTAGAAAAATAATTAGTATGAAATTATTGCCATTTGAACCATCTCCTGAACGTGCCTTGCTTTATTTTAGAAAACTCATTTCCAGATTTCCTGCTTCTGCTTAGAAGCAGTAAGAGAGCAGGCTGACCAAGAAATGCATCCTGGCCCAGGTCTCTAGCTAGGAACTGGGGTTTGTGTCGTGGGGTGGGAAGGTGGAGCTCTGCAGAGCCTTTGTGTAACTGTGGCTTTATTAGGGTAGTCACGGGTCTAGAACAAGCTTGACTTTCAGCCAAAGCACCTCATGTGATTTTCAACTATTATAAAAGGAAATGAAAGGGAATAAGATGTAGTGTTCTGGTGCTATACTCTGTTTTTTAAAAGCAGGATGGTTATGCAGAGTCTTTGAGCACAGCAAAAAGGTTTTCTTATTTATTTTTTTCCTCCTCCCATTTATAGCCAGATCAAATTCTTGAGAAATCTAGGTAAGGGGCCGAAGTTGAGGTTAATTGGTGTTAAATCCAGGAGAATTGGAGGAAGCCAGGAAGATGGAAGAAGAAGTGGATGGGGCTGCAATCAGTAAAACCGGCACCCTCCTCCTGCAGCACACCCCTCTGAAGTGTAACCCACGGTGCTTTGTCTTCAGTCAGTCCCTCCCGCTGGCCCCATGAGGACAGGAGAGCGACTCAGCTTTGCCCACTGAGCACAGGGGTGGTTGGCCCAGTTAATCTGCCCTGTGTTAAGAAATTGGGCCTGCAGCCCAGCACACGGGGCGCCAGACCCATCCATTCTGCGTGTTTTGGCAAAAGTGGCTGAGGATGACAGTCCAACAAATACCAAAGCTGCTTCTGATTCCAGACTCACTCCTGAGTGCATTTTCTTTTAAAGGATAATCAGGCTCCCTCCTGATTGCACTTTGTCTCAGATTGCATAATAAACATGCTTTTGTTTAAAAAATTGTTTTGCATTGTCACTTCTGAGCTATGTTGATGATATCGTATCTGAAATAGCAACAGAGTTTGGTTTTTTGTTTTTATTTGCACTCAAGCAGGGTTCTCTCTTCAAAGAAGTCAGAAGAATGACCTGAGAAGTGTCATGCTTTTGGAGGCCAACGCTAAGGTGAAGGATATTGCAATATCCAGGGAGAGGATACTTCTAAAAGATGAACTTCAATAAGATACTTTTGAGCATATTTTCCATGGGGTTGTAGTAGATGAAAAGGATCCAAATATGGAGAAGAAATGGCAACCCACTCCAGTATTCTTGCCTGGGAAATCTCATGAACAGAGGAGCCTGGTGGCCTACAGTCCATGGCATCAAAAAGGGACAGACACAACTTAGCAGCTGAACAACAACAATACACAATCAGGCAGATTGTGATTTGGGGAAACACTGCTTGATGGAAATGTAGAATAAAATGGAGAGTGAAGTGACCTAGCAATATGGAGCATAGCATTTTGGAAGAAATTAAAAGTGTATAGAATAATAGTTGCAAATATTCAAACAACAAAGTCTGTGGCTAAAGGAAAAAAAGAAAAAGATCCAAATAAAAAAAGCAAGTATTTTAAAAACAGTTAAAGATCAAGCTTCTGAAATTCAGGTGACAATGATACTCACTGAGAGTTGTAAGCTATGAGGTCTTCATCACAGAAATCTTCTTCCTATCAGCAGGGTGTGTATAGAAGGAGAAAAGCCCATGGGGATATTGGCTTACATGAATTCGGAGAAGGCGATGGCACCCCACTCCAGTACTCTTGCCTGGAAAATCCCATGGATGGAGGAGCCTGGTAGGCTGCAGTCCATGGGGTCGCTAAGAGTCAGACACGACTGAGAGACTTCACTTTCACTTTTCACTTTCATGCATTGGAGAAGAAAATGGCAACCCACTCCAGTGTTCTTGCCTAGAGAATCCCCGGGATAGGGAGCCTGGTGGCTGCCGTCTATGGGGTCGCACAGAGTCAGACACGACTTAAGTGACTTAGCTGTAGCAATAGATTGGTTTTACGGCAGTGTCAATTAGTAGAGGCCCATAATCCACAGGTGGTTTCTCAACAAGACTTGGTTCACATGACTGTTCAGATTGCCTGAGGAATGAGCTATCTGTCCAGCAGGGGAGTCATCCACCAAGATGTGGCTGTTGGGAACTGTATCGCTGAGGACACACTTCAAGTTAAGATCGCAGACAATGCCGTCTCCAGAGACTTGTTCCCCATGGACTATGTCATTGCCTGGGGGACAATGAAAACAGGCGGGTTTGGTGGACGGCCCTTGAAAGTCTGGTTAATAATGAGTTCTCCAGTGCCAGTGACCTGTGGGCCTTCAGAGTGATGCTGTGGGAGCTAGCTTTTGACTCTGGGCCAAATGCCCTACGTGGACATGGACCCCTTTGACATGGCTGCGTGCCCTAAAAGACGGTTACCTCGCTGTCCTGAGGACCTGTTTGCTGTGATGGCTTGCTGCTGGCCCTTTGATCTGGAAGGGAGAGCCCAGTTCTAGCAGCTGGTCATGTATAGCCACCTCTGCCATGTCCTGATGATAACAGATGAGTCACTAATTGCACCCCATGTTCAGCAATATATCTTGAAAGAAAAAGATCAAAGAATTTGTTCACCTGCCTTAAAACCACCACAGGTAAATACTATTAATAATCTTGTTTTTTCCTCTTAACATTTTTAAACACTTTTTTTTCAACATTTTTTCATTTCCTTAATTATTTTGCTACAATGTTACTTTTGATAACTCCCTAACATACTGTATGGGTCTAACACCAGTAATTTAACCAGGATCCCACTGGGAACATTTTAATTATTTTGAAGTTTTTGACAACTGAATAATACTACAAAAACATTTTGTCACATAAATGTCTATATGTGTGTTAGACACTCAGTTGTGTCCAACTCTTTACAACCCATGAACACTAGCTTGCCAGGCTCCTCTGTCCAGGGGATTCTCCAGACAAGAACATTGGAATGGGTTGCCATTCCCTTCTCTAGGGGATCTTCCCAACCCAGGGATTGAACCCAGGTCTCCTGCATTGCAGGCAGATTCCTCACCATCTGAGCCAGCGGGGAAGCCCAAATGTCTCTATAATCCATGATTATTTAACAAGGCTAATAGGTAGACTAAAATGGTCATTAGTGTGGATATGGTTTCAGCAACTCAGAGAATGGAGCAAAAGCCAAGTGCTTATTAAGACATTGTCTGGACACTCTCCAGGGAGGGAGGGGTGGAAATCCTGGGAAGTGGTTTGCCTCAGGAAGATTCCAGACTCCTGTGGGATCGTAGCATAATGGAGGACAGAGAGAGCTGTCAAAGCCAGAGACCTTTTGCTGTGATTCAGCAGGGAGAGCATGAGGTGT
>NW_011476711.1:0-9091 GCF_000754665.1 Bison bison bison | reverse complement strand
AGCAACCCACTCCAGTATTCTTGCCTGGAGAATTCCACGGACATAGGAGCCTGGTAGGCTACAGGCCATGGGGTTTCACAGAGCTGACATGACTGAGTGACGACTAAACAATCAATGGAGAGGCCCACATCACAAGGACAAAGGACAGCCTCCTGCCAACTGCCCCAAGAACTGAATCCAGCCCCACCTCATGTGTAAGCTTGGAAGCACGTCCTTTTCCATTCAGGCCTTGAAGGGACCACAGCCCCAGTCTGGTGAGACTCAGTATCAGAGAACCAACCTACACTGAACCATTAGAAATAGTGATGTAATAAAGGCTGTGACAAACCTAGATGCCATTTTAGAAAACAGAGACATCACTCTGCCAACAAATATCCGTCTGGTCAACACTCTAGTATTTCCAGTAGTCGTGTACGGATGTGAAAGTAGGACCATAAAGAAGGCTGAGCACCGAAGAACTGATGCTTTGTTTAACCGTGGTATTGGAGAAGACTCATGAGAGTCCCTTGAACAGCAAGGAAATCAAACCAGTCAATCGTGAAGGAAATCAACCCTCAATATTCATTGGAAGGACTGATGCTGAAGCTGAAGCTCCAATAGTTTGGCCAACAGATGGGAAGAGCCAACTCACTTGAAAAGACTCTGATGCTGGGAAAGATTGAAGGCATGAAAAGAAGTGGTCGACAGGATGAGATGGTTGGATGGCATCACCGACTCAGTGGACATGAGTTAGAGCAAACTCTGCGAGATGGTGAAGGACAAGGAAGTCTGGCATGCTGCAATCCACGGGCTCACCAAGAGTCGGACAAGACTGAGTGACTGAACAACAAGAATAAGACTGTAGTTCTAAAACACTAAGTTTTAGGTTAATGTCCACTAATACGTGCTCTTACCTAACCTGTAAAACTGCTCAGATGCATCCCATATGTGAAATGTTAGTCACTCAGTCATGTCCGACTCCTTGTGACCCCATGGACTGGGACTTGCCAGGCTCTTCTGTCCATGGGATTCTCCAGTCAAGAATACTGGAGTGGGTTGCCATTTCCTTCTCCAGGAGATCTTCCAGACCCTGGGATTGGACCCGTGGCTCCTGCATTGCAGGCAGACTCTTTATCATGTAAGCCACCAGGGAAGCTCAAGCCTGTTGATTATATAATATTGCCCCTAACACCCTCACCTCCCCCACCCTTCAGCTTCTCATAAAGTGTTAACAGACACAAAAACAAATGGAGGCCCAGTCAGTCTTCTCCATTCAAGGACAACTTAGGTGATCTGATATAGGGGTCTCACACAGGCAACACTGCTTTTCAAGAATTTATTTTCAAGTAATTATACATTCACCTCTTCTTTCTGATTTGTGATCTAAAATATTTTCCTTCCCACTCCTGATTAATCGTTCACAGGCAGGAGTGGGGGCAGACAGGGGGTGTGCAGCTCTGCACGAGCACCTTTACTCTGGGAAAGGGGACAGGGCTGGGACCACGGGGCTCCCCAGGAAATCTAGGTGGGTGAGGGATCCTTCCCTAAGGCCCTAAGGTCCAGGGGAAGGGAGTTGTGTCTCCATGAGGTTGCAGGGCTGAGCCACCAGACCCACTGTGATGAGGATGCAGAAAGGACAGCAGGGACACAAGGGGAAGGTGGCCCCAGAGTGGCAGGAGGCTCACAAGTGAGGGGCCACAGAAGAACCCCAGCAAGCAGGGCCCCACCAGCCCTTCCCAAGAGCTCTGTCAGAGCCAGTCTGCACCTCCAGGGAGCCCAGCAGGCCCAGACAGGACTCAGAGACACCACAGCGGGGAGGCTGTGCAGGAGCCTGGCCAGGCTGGGGCCTCTCTCCCAGGGGAAGAGTGGGGAGGAGGCGGACAGAGGAGGGGCTGAATTCCAGTCCCCCAGGAATCTGGCATCTGGAAATCTTGAGTCAGAGCAGGAGACACACCCATGCAAGATGAGCCTGAGGCATAAAGGGGAGAAGGAATGAGTGGGTCACACAGCAAGAACACACCCCTGTACCCTTCACTCAGAACTGCTCCAGAGAACCAGAGGATGGGGAAAAACACACACATGCCTCTTTTTATATAAAATTACATATTTAATTTGGTCACAAATTCATACAATTGTATATTTATGGAAAACTATATAATTTCTAATATTTTGATAGTTCTTATACTTTTTATAACATTCCACATTTGTCAATTTGTATAAAACTATATATAAAATTATAATATTTGTATATAACATCACATATTTAATTTGGTCACAAAGTCATAAAATTGCATATTTATATAAAATTGCAAAATTTTTATGTAACTGCCATGTAATTTGGTCACAAATTCATCCAATTGCTTATTTATATAAAATTATAAAATTTGTATACAACATTGCATTTTTAATTCGGCCACAAATTCTTTAAATTGCAGGTTTATAGAAAATTGCGAAATTTGTATATAACACTGAATATTCAATTTTATTCAAAATCATAAAATTGCACGTTTACTAAAATTATAAAATTTGTATATGATATTGCATATTTTTTTATTATTTTTGTATATTTAATGAATTTTTATTATCCAATTTTTAGATGAGATATATATAGTATTACGGTTGCTTTTTAAAAATTTTTTTAATTTAAATTTATTTATTTTAACTAGAGGCTAATTACTTTACAATACTGTATTGGTTTTGCCATACATCAACACGAATCCACCACGGGTGTACATGTGGAAATTGCATATTTAATTTGGTCACAAATTCAGTACTCAGGAGAAACCTGAACAGGCATCCAGTCTTCAAGTAAAACTTTAAATTGTAACATTTGCATTGGCATAAACCAGTAATGCTTCCCGGATGGCTCAGCAGGCAAAGAACTCGCATGCAGTGCAGGAGACACAGGACACGCGGGTTCGATCCCTGGATCGGGAAGATCCCCTGGAGTAGGAAATGGCAACTCACTCCAGTATTCTTGCCTGGAGAATCCCATGGACAGGGGAGTCTGGCAGGCTTAGTTCACAGGATCGCAAAGAGTCGGACACGACTGAGCGACTAAGCACCCACCGGAAAGCAACAAAGGAGTCAAGTTTCACTTTTCTTGAAGGTTCTCATTAGTAAAACACACAATAAATGTGTACAAATGAATATACATGACAAATACTGACAAGGCTGATACTCTAATGGGCACTCAAGGAAGTCTTCTGAGAAAGGGACAAGTGACCTGACATTTGACTATTTACTTTTTTAAACTGTTTTACAAATGCACATGCTTTTTGTAACATATAGGTGACAGTTTCAAATTTTATTGTATCTTATTTATTTATTTTAGCTGGGCAGACTCTTCACTGCAGCACACAGGCTCCTCTACTGTGATGTGCAGGCTCTACAGCACAAGGGCTCAGTTGCGGAGCACATGCTTAGTTGTGGTGTGTGGGATCTCAGTTCCCCAACCAGAGACTGAACCCGGGCTCCTTGCATTGGGAGTGCAGAGTCTTAACCACTGAACCGCCAGGGAAGTCCCAGGAATTCATTTCTATCTCCTTCTGGGGATGAAGGCAGAGTGTCCTGCACAGAAGAAACAGTAAAGACAGGAAACACCTGACTTCCAGGAGAGGGAGGGACATCAGGGCCAGAGGGATGTAGCACCAAGACCATGGGGTCAGCCCTTCTAAAAACACAAGTGAACTCCACACACTGTATCCATTTGTACCTACATTTTAGGCAATTCCAGTTTTGACCACACCAGTCACATCAACCTTGGGAAGACAACATACAAGCCTTGAGATGGACTAGACCAAAAACCTCCCTGAGAATTGCTTCTGCTATTAAATTATCCTGCAGTGATTGGAATACTATGGAGAAGGGTTTAGCAGAAGGTAAAAAAAATTTTTTTAATTAAAAAAAAACACAAAACCCTAATATAGCAGGCATTTTAGGTCAGTTCTCACAGTATTTAAGAATCATCATTTCTGTGTCTTTTCTGCAGAAGGTCAAAGCTTACAGAGGGGCTGAGATCCTTAATCAGCCAATTCAAACACAAAAAGGCAATTCTGGGCTCAGAGCACCAGTATCAAGGGGGGCCCATCTAGTGCGGAGCAAGCCAACACTGAACATAACCCAGGAGCCCGTCCATTCTTCCTCCCAGACTATGGCAGATCCCTGTCCTCTCTTCCTTGAGCCCAGATGCAATGAAGGTCACTGATAAGAGCAGACGTGACAGAAAATATCTGACACCCTAACCTCCCAGATGAGCAGGAGGAAGCCCGGGGAATGACAGCCCAGTTCACGGTCACCAGACACAACACGGGGGTGCCACTTCCCCTCCCTCTCTGCTCACTTGTTAACATCTCCCTATGAAAAATACAAATATTCACCCAACTATAAAGTTGACATGTTTAAAGCCTGGACCCTAAAGAAGTCGCCAGGCAATCCCAAAGTGGTCAAATTCCCCCAGCAGTGGGCTTGCTCTCCTTTATTGTTGTTGTTGTTTTGTAGGTTTTTGTTTGTTTTTGCCTCATGGCTTGTGGGATCTTACTTTTTTTTTCCCTCATGGCTTGTAGGATCTTACTTTCTGACCAGGGATTGAACTCAGGGCTCTCAGGGCAGAGTCCTAACCACTGAACAGCCAGGGAATGCCCTCCTTTTGTATTTCTAATTGCTTTGGATTGCCAGTACTCAACCAGGTAGCCCACATAAACCTAGAAATTATATTTGCAAAATGTTTTTCTACACATATAAATACATGCACAAACATAAAAGTACCAAGACATACAAGATGTTTGCACTTTAATGATGTATATTACAAGTTACGGGGCCTCCCTGGTGGCTCAGTCGGTAAGGAGTCTGCCTGCAGTGCAGGAGACCTAGGTTCCATCCCTGGGTAGGGAAGATCCCCTGGAGAAGGAAACGGCAACCCACTCCAGTACTCTTGCCTGGAGAAACCCCATGGACAGGAGAGCCTGGTGGGGACAGTCCATAGGGTCGCAAAGAGTTGGACATGACTCAGTGACTAACACCTTCATTATAAGTTACATCATTAAATGCATACATACTAACATGAATGACAAATTTCAAACAAATACAAATAAAAACTAGAAGTCTATTAGCAGTGTGTCCTGAACTGAAAGACTGAGGTCCTCAAACGGTCAGGGCACAGCAGAGCCTGTCTCACTTTCTTCATAAACATGTTAATACTTTCCTGAGTTCCGCAGGCACTCTTGAATTGTCTCATTTGTCAACCTTTGCCCCAGCATTTCCAAGGCATCCATCGGGGTGTTGACTGAGGTCCCCTGTCCCTTCTTGGTGACTGGCAGCATCACACAAGGCATGTGGAGAGACCCAGGCCTATTCTCTGGTCACAAGGATCTCATTTCATGTGAGGCCCAACTGCCTCAGGAGCGAATCACAGAAGTCACAAGGAAAAGATAGCTGCAAACTCACTGAAGAATAGCTTCAGGCCTAGGTTGGGGGAAAGTCACAGAGACAGAGTTGGAACGGGCTTTCACAAAGGCAAAGGACCCTCAATTCAGGCCTAGACTTCAGGATGGGAACCTGAGGAGCTCCCCCTGCTGGTAATCCTGCTGCTCTGCGCCCCTGACCTGCTTCCCAGCAGCAAACAAGCCACACAGGCACTGGGCATTGGACTTCGCCAGCACCCAGAGCAGTTGGGGGCAGTCCAGGTCAGCAGAGAGTCCTGCCCCAAGCAGGGGATGTGGGCCCATCTGGAAGAGGAGACTGCTGTCACAGAGGGAGAAGGCATCTGTGATATGAGACAGAGGGTGGGACAGCGAGGGGCAACAGACCTCAGAGGAGGGCACCTGCCTTTCTCAGGAGGGTGAGGCCTCCTGGCTGCCACCTCTGCACTGGGGACAAAGCAAAGGCCTGGAGGGAGGAAGGTCTCCGGCCTCACACCCCGCTCGGCCTCACTGCCTGACACTGCGGTACAGCTCGATGGGGACAGACTCCGAGCAAGAATTTAACCTTAAAATGGAGCAAACACCACCCGCCTCATGGACTGTGCTGCAGATTCAATGCTGTGTGTGTGAAATGCTGTGCACACCACCATCCACAGTACATAAGGAGGGCACCCAACACAAGTTTATATTCTCTAACAGTTACACTGAAAACATGAAAAATAACAATACTAGTTTTCATAAAATATGGTACTAACTCAAAGTATTCTAAAAAATTTCCTTTCAATACGTAATATAGATAGCTAATGGGAAGTGGCTTGATAACACAGAGAGCTCGATCCGGTGCTCTGTGATAACCTAAGGGAGGTGGGATGGGGGCGTTGGAAGGAGGCTCAAGAGGGAGGGGATATATGTGCACCTATGGCTGGTTCATGTTGCTGTACAGCAGAAACAAGCACAACATTGTGAAGCAATTATCCTCCAATTAAAAGTAAGTTCAGAATTTTTTTCACTGCAATATGTAGTGTTAGTTGCTCAGTTGTGTGTCTGACTCTTTGTGACTTCACGGACTGTAGCCTGTCAGGCTCCTCTGTCCATGAGATCCTCCAGGCAGGAATACTGGAGTGGGTTGCCATTCCCTTCTCCAGGGGATCTTCCTGACCCAGGGACTGAACCCTGTTCTCTTGCATTACAGGAGAATTCTTTACCCACTGAGCCACCAGGGAAGCCCCTCAACATGTAATGAATATACAAAAAAAAAAAACTGTTAACGAGACAAATTACAGTCCTTTTTTCTACCAAGTCCTTGAACTGCAGTATCGAGTTATATACTACAGCTTACTAGATTTAGCCACAGTTCAGGCACTCCTCGGGGCTTCCCAGGTGGCGCCAGTGTAAAGAACCTGCTTGCTAATGCAGGAGATGTAAGATGTGGGTTCAATCCCTGGGTTGGAATGATCCCTGGAGGAGGGCATGGTAACCCACTCCAGTATTCTTGCCTGGAGAATCCCATGGACTAAGGAGCCTCACAGGCTACAGTCCATGGGGTTGCAAAGAGTCAGACATGATTAAAGAGACTTAGCATGCATGGACAGGCGCTCCACAGCCTCCCTGGGCCAGTGGGTGCCCTGCTGGACAGCACAACGTCTCAGATGTCTCAGAGTGGGTCAACCTGGCCCTGAGCAACCAGGGAGGAGAGAGGATGGTGGAGGAGGGAAGGACAGGGAGGTGTTAGGGGCCACTGTTAGAGGACAGAGGGGAGCAGGGTGGGAATTAGAGTCCTGATGGTTCAGGGACAAGCCATCCCCTCTCTGAGTTGCCCTAACCGCTATGGAGACAGAAATTAGGACACTGTCCCTCCTCCCTCCACTCCTGATCCCCTGCCCAGGAAAAAAACACTCACTTTCAGTGGCATCTGTTGGAACCAGCAGCTATCTTCTCCTCTGAGATCCTTCAAGTGCTGCTGGTTTCTGTAAAACACAATGGAGAGCAGCATTGGTCTTAACCGGGGGTCCTAGGTTACAGAACTGAGCCTAGTAAACCTTGTTCTGAAATTCTGGCAGATGCAGCCATAAGCAAATCAAAACCAATGCAGGATCTTTGAAGGGAGTGGACAAAAGAGTCACTATTTTATATACGATTGTCTTCTTATAAAACTCTAATGGTTCAACAATAATATGTAAATGTGAGGGTGGGTGGTGAATGTTAAAAATTATGACAATAAATTCTATAATGAATTATGAGTCGGATAAACTCATAAGGTTATGGAACATTGTAATACAAAGATACAGCCTCAACAAGAAATGAGCAATTTACCAAAGGAAAACACACATGGAGTTGAGGTACTATAAAACTCTTAACTTAAAATGCTAACTCTTTTCATAAGAAAAATATAGAATAGCTAAAAGATCTCAGTTCCTCCTAGATTAATTTATAAATTAAGGTAATACTCAAAAACCTCAAAACTATTGAAATGATACGACCCCAAACTGTAAACGTCTCTGTATGTGTGTGTGTGTGTGTGTGCTGTCTTTTCATATATAATATACATATGTTTAGTCACTCAGTCATGTCTGACTCTTTGCGACCCCATGGACTGTAGCCTGCTGGGCTCCTCTGTCCATGGGGATTCTCCAGGCAAGAATACTGGGGTGGGTTGCCATGCCCTCCTCATAGATATATATATATATATATATATATATGTACACACACATATACATAGAAAATACTTCTATATGTTGACAAAGAAATTTTACTTCAAGTAGATTCAACTTAACAATACTTTTGAAATAAATGTGAAATTCCCACTATGATGAGGAATGGCTTAAAAGTATGTAACAGTCACAGAGAAAAATATTATGTAGCTCTGACTCCATCACTGGGTCAGTCATGGGAGGAATGATTACCCTTCGCCTGCCCTGTTCTAGACGAGGGATGTGGTGACAAGACAGATGAGAAGTAGCATCAGAGCTGCCAGTGGACCAGAACAGGGGTTGGGGCTCCCTTCCCCTCCATGCCCTGGTCTCTCTCCAGAGCAGGGGGTGGGCTCCCTTCCCTCCATGCCCCGCTCTCCCTCCATCACCACCTCCCCAGAGAAGAGGAGACCTGACCCATTGCCTCTCCCTGTCTCTACCACAGTCCCAAGCAAGCAGAAGGTCCAGAGCCCCACACTCACCAACAGACAATCTGCTTGCTGCATCTCAGGACTGGGCGTTGTCTTCTGTCAGCTTCTTTATCTGCCAAGGGACCAGAATGGAAAGTCAATCTCCATTGGTCAGCCTGTTGTGTGCATGGTCCAGAGCCCCAGACCTTCCTGGGGGACATAAGTGCCAGAAAAGGGCCTCGAAAAAGCAAGGCACTGACCCAGAAGTCACAAACCCACAAACCCCTACAGCTTCTGGGGGGACAGTGGGTTCTGCCTTCCCACCTACACCTGTGCTGTGCCCCGCAAGTGGGCATAGACTCAGCACATCTGGGCTCTGCTGATGGCACCCAGACTCTGGTGTGATGCTAAGGGAAACTGAGCACCCCTGCCTGACACCCCCCATGCCCCAGGCTACAGAGTGAGGGTGTCTCAAACAGTAAGGACAGGGCCAGCGCTGCCAACCAGCCTTAGGACAGCTCTCAGCAGGCCAGTCTCCCTCCTACATTCAGCCTAGAGCCCCCAGGCCAGTTGAGAGAGTCAGGGACAACAG
>NW_011476710.1:42928-45041 GCF_000754665.1 Bison bison bison | reverse complement strand
GGCTAGGAGGAGGGTACATCTTTTGGGGGGTCACCTTTCAGCTGGCAGCCCGCGGGTGCTCACAGGGTGTCCGGGGCAGCACGAATCACTCTGCACAGGGCACAGGCTCACAGCAACCTTGGGCGGCAGGGGGACGCTTCCCTGCCCACAGAAGAAGAGCCAGAGGGTCCAAGAATATCCCTGCCTAAGACCACTCAGCAAGCAGGCGGCTGAGAGATGAGACCTCCAAGGGCTGAGGGCGCCCTGGTCTCACCGTTCAATTTCAGGCCCAGAAAGGGTCCGCCCTTTGACATCTCCTCCTTCCCAGGCATTCAGAGCCGTGATGACCCCCTGACAGGACATCCTTCAATCTGGAGGGCCAGCTCCAGCTGTGACAAGGACCCCCATCCCCACACACTGGGCTGAACGACCCCCCGTGGACTTCCCCACCATCACTGCTGGTCTCCCAGCCGGCACCGGGGTGCGGTGCTTAGATTAAGTCTCCTATTTATCACAACTGGGGCTTCTGTGGAAAATCAGCACACAGAGCAAGGGTGGTGAAAATGGTCATTTTTTAAAGGAGCGCGTTGGGCTCCTCTCCAGCCACCAGAGAAGCGCGGGAGAGATTCGTTAGGGCTGTGGGCTTGGTCTGCGGGTTTTCAAAACAGAGGAGTCTAGCTAGAGGAACCCCTCTTGCTAATTACCGACACCATGAAATACTCTCAAGCGAACAGCGCAGTCAGGGTTCTGCGTGAGTGTGGCTCCAGGCTGTCACATCGCCTGTGAAACCCTCAGCCTGCGCGGAGCTGCTCAAACTCGTCCGCTTGGGAGCAGCCGGAGCCCACCTCCCAGGCCCAGGGAGGGTGAGCTGTGGGGCGTGCCGGAGGGCCTGTCCCCGGGTGCTGCGAAGGGAAAGGATCCCGGGAAAGTTCTGGACTGGGGCTCAGACAGGGAGGGAGAAACATGGGTGAGACGGAGCCAGCGGCACATTCAGTGATCAGGGCGAGGGGGAGACGCAGGCGAGCCGGGCAGCGCTTCCCGCAAAGGCGCTGCTCCGGTCAGCAGGTCCCGTCCCCGCCTCTGGTCCGCAAACACCTTCCCGGCCCCCTCACTTCCTCCCCCACGTGCAATAAAGGGTTAATGCAGCCGCCCTAGGCTGCCCACACCCTGTGTGTCCACAGAAGCTCTGGCCTGGCTCCCGAAAGGGACCTCTGAGCCCCTGGGACATCCTGCTGATTAAAGCATCTCTGCCTACCTGGGCGGGGTGGGGGAAGCGCCCAGGCCAGGCCAGAGGGTCTGTGAAATGATGGGGTTTATGGGGGACCACAAGCCCACAGTATCAGCTGGACCTCTCCAGGGGCTGGAAGCTAAGGTCACCCCCACAGGCCAGTCAGCTGTGTCTACACGACTCACACGCAATGAGAACCAGGGCACCAAAGCTCAGGGGGCCTCCCTGGCTGGCAACTCCCATCTGTGACGTCACACATCATCCTGGGGGAGTTCAGCGCTGTCCGTGCAAGTCCTCGGGGCGAGGAGGCCCAGAAGTCTGTGCCTCGTCTCTCCTGGGCTCCAGTCTATGCGCCTTTTCCACCTGCTGACCTGGACCTGCCTCCTTTCGCTGTAATCGACCAGAACCCTGAGGACAGCGGCTTAGCTGAGTCCTGTGAGTCATCAGGCCCAAAGGGGCCCTGACAGGCCCTGTGACGTCATTACAGCAAACTGGGATACGTACTGAGCCCTCCTGCGGGCCAACGCCGACCTCGGGGTTCAGCCTCACCTGAATGAACCCTGAGACATCCCCTGGGTTTACCCCACTCCCACCAGCTCCGCGAGGAGCTGCCCACATGAGGCGCATAGCCCACCAGACTGGAGCCGGCTCTCAGCCGCTCCGCAAGCTAGACCGTCGCTCTCTGCTCACTGTCGCCCTAGGGGCTGGGGTCTTCATTCCCCATCCAGGCGGCCACTGTGCCCACATGCTGCCCGGAAGAGAGAGGGAAGAAGGTGCATTTCCAAATCCACGGGCCAGCCTCGGAGAGCTGGCCGCCACCCAGCGCAGGAGCGGCCAGGGAGGCACCTGTGTCGTGGGGCAGGGGCCCTGGGACTGCGGGGTCGGAGGGGTCAGGGGAGATGGGGA
>NW_011476710.1:40377-41739 GCF_000754665.1 Bison bison bison | reverse complement strand
CAAGCCTGGGACCTGCCTCCCCCGCTGGCCCATGACCCAGAGACACCGGGGGAGGCAGGTCCCAGGCTTGAACCCCACTGGGTGTGGAAGCTGGTCTCCCTGACCCCGATCTGAGGGTCAGAATCTGCAACGACCAGGTCTCACCGGGGGCTGCCCTCCCCTGTCCCCTGTGGCCGGTATGCCCCCATCCCCACAGACGCCTCCGCCCCCTCAGTCCCAGGGTCCCCCACTCCCCAACATCCATGTGTCAGAGATCAGACCCCAGCGCCATGGAATTCTCTGCAAATCCAAGCAGGATTAAAGCCAAGGTTGGGGAGATTCCTGCCGGGGTGGGGCCACAGCCGCAGGCAGGCCCCCTGGCTCAGCCCCATCTCCACACACAAACACCGCTACTTCATTGGAGGCAAAACCCAGGTCTGACGTGTGGAGAGGGCATTTAGGTAGGCGATGATCTGTGAAAGGATTAATTTGCTGATCTTATTACCTAAATCGAAAGAGATTTTGCAGCCATCAGTAACAGGCGTGCAAGATGTCCCGGGTGTGAGCTAAAGTCTCGCTCCTCCTCCCCGCCCCTTCCAGCTGCCGCCAACAGGCAACCCGACAACATGCTGAAAATTCATGAGAAAGACCCGGGCCGAGGGTATCTGTTCAAGACTCCAGGATCTGTGACAAGGCACACGGGAGGCGGACGAAGACGAAGAGGTGGGCGCCCTGCCGCGCTCCGCGAAGCTCACCTGATGCCTTTGTTCTGAGCCAAGCTGTGCAGGGAGAGTCTTGACACGGCGGAGATGACCTGCGAGGGGGAGACGAGAAGATGCGTCTGTAATTTCATGAGAAAGCCGGAAGTTGTCACAGTACGGTAACGAAGTGTTTTGTAGATGTCGAGAACGGTTACTAAAGCACTTCTCATTTCAGGGAAAAAAAATAACAAAAAAGCAGAGCAAAAGATTTTTTTAGGCAAGACACCTGCTCTGCATTTGTTGTGCAGGGCACGTCGTTTCGGGGCACTAATATTTGCTGAGGGCCATGTGCGCCCGGCGCCCGCCCCGGAGCCCAGGCCTGGGCTCACAGCCCCCCGCCATCTCCTGCCCATCGGCCACTCGCTGAGTCCCGCTCTCCTCTCCCCCAGGAGACGGTCTGTTCCATCGGGGCCACCGCAGGTGTGCACACACATCACGACCACACAGGGCTCCCCCCAGGCTCCTGCTCTGGAAGGCACCATGTGATTTAATAATAACTCCTGTCATGGTGGGTGCTGACCCATTTCACAGGTGGGGAGATAGAGACCCAGAGACGTCAAGTGACTTGCCCAAAGTCACACAGCAGCCCGGAGCGCAGCACAGGTGCACACATCCCCGCGGA
>NW_011476710.1:34742-40261 GCF_000754665.1 Bison bison bison | reverse complement strand
TCCCCTGTAACCAGCCCCCTCCAGACAACAGGACCCACCTGGCTCCCAGCCTCAGTGGCCTCAACACGGCCAGTCCACAGACCTTCAGATGACCGGGGCAAGTAAGGATGAGACTCCACAGATGGTCACAGGGAAAGGGGGGCCAGGCGAGAGCACGGCTGACCCCGAACACAGAGCGTTACACGCTCGAGCGTGACTCGCGGGTCACACAAGCTGCTCACGATTCCCAGCAGGACTGACGTGGAACGTGCTGAGAGAGACCACGCACCACGGAGGCAGAGACAGGCCTCGACTCTGAGAGCCCCCTGCGTGTGCACGGGTGTGTGTGTGTGCGTGTGTGCCCCCGCACACGTGCATCTGAGGTCAGGGGATGTGAACATGGCCTGTGATGACCACTGGCTACATTCACAGACACCCTCTGCTGGGCGCTGATGCCCAGAAACTGAGCCCAATGAGCCTTTCACCTGCGTCATCCGGTGAATCCTCACACCCCTACGAGGCCGGCTGTGTACACCTGGGACTCGGGAAGCCCGAGGCCAGGTCACCTCCCCAGAGCCCCCGACCCGGGTCACACGCCTCAGACCTCCTGTGAGGCGGCTCTCCGTCCAGCGGCGGTTTTTTAGAAGTGGGGAGAGAGCCCTACACTGTACAGAAGGGCCCTTTCTCAGCTGGCGAGACGGCGGATTCGGCCAACAAGCCGCGCGCTGCGCGCTGACTTCCGGGAGGGGTTCTGTTTCAGGGGCCAGTTCGCACGGAAGTCATGAATCCGAGGAGCAACAGGGCTCCTCTGTGCCTTCTCAGACAGGACTCAATGGGCCGACTGTGCAGCTGGCCCAGCCAGGGGCCCCCGCACTTGTGTGCGCCAAGAGGCCTTTCACAAATAACGAGCGACTTGGCTTCTGCTGTTATTCTTGGCTTTTAAGGGCTCTAAATATTTAGGAAGAACAAAAATTAAAGCAATATTGGTGGTGTCCTTACAGTCACTAGACAGAATGCTGAAAGTGTTGGGGCCCAAGGGTTTGGCAACTGGAGGGCACACGCCACCCCTCCTACACCTACCGTGGCAGACATCACCGGTCAACTGCTGCACTCCTCCACCCTGAGCCAGACACAACTCAGGATCCTGCCTGCAGAGTCCAAGCAAGACACCAGCAACGGGTTGGCATCGGCTCAGAACACGAAGCCTGTCTGCTGACCTGGGTCGGGGCCGCGTCTCGTACGGTAGAGCCCAGGACAGCAGGGAGCTGCCACAGATGAGCGAGCCGAGGCCAGGAGACGGGTCCCTGTGTCCGTGGGTCCTCAGTCTCGGTGGACAACGCGGCTTCTGCAGCTGCCGTGACCACAGCAAGCCTCGGCCTGAGCTCTCAGCCGCTCTGCTCCAGGCTGGAGCCTGTCACTAGCGGTTAGTGAAGGGCTCTGGATTCCGGTCGCCAGACGGGGCCAGCTCCTTAAACGGGGTTGACCGTCCCAGCTCTGCCCAAGGGCCCTGTCCCTCGCTGGTCCGTCCTGCACATCTGTGCAGGAAGGGAAATCTCAGGTCTCACCTGGGGGGGCCTGGCTCAGTGACCCGGGGCCCGGGGCAGGAGCTCCAGGGAGCAGACCCCTGAGAGCTGCGGGGTCAGATGAGGGGAGGGGCCCCCAGGTGTCGCGAAGCACCCTAGTGGCTCCCGGAGGCAAATCTGGCTGATGCCTTCCCCAGAGGCATCCCTCTCCCATGATGATCAAAAAACTCCCGGCTCACAGTCCCTGCCAGCTCCCCTGAAAACATAAATGTCAAAGGATGACATTTCCCCACCTTCCATCTCCCCTTCTCGTCTGCATCCCTGATAACGAGTGAAAAGACGCACAGCTGCTCGTCCTGCCCTCTCCCTCCCTCCCTCCACACAAAAGGCTCAGACTCCTGGGCTCAGGGACCCACCAGCAGCTCCCGCGGGGCCCACGGAGCCTCAGCCCTGGGCGAGCAGAGGAACGTGTGTGCAGAGGCCGGGCAGGGAATCAGCGGGAGCAGGGTGTGTGCCCACGGGGACCAGTCGTGCCGAGAGCGGACAGCTGCACGGCCAGCTCCCCAAAGCCACGGGTGTCTGTGCTGTTCACTCGCGTCTACCTCCCGCCTCGACCGTGGCCTGCGGTGTTTCAGCCCCTTTCCTTGGTGAAGGAATGGCTGTGCTAGTGCAGAGCCCGGGGCCTGAGGCCTGGACCCTGGATGGCAGTCTCGCTGGGCCCCACCAGGCTTGGACTGCTCAGACCCCGAGGCGGCACCCCGCCAGCCTGCATCCGGGCAAACAGACTGCCAGATACCGCTGGCCAGTCGGCTTCCTCGCGTTCACGGGAGGAGCTTTAGAATGGAGGCTCCCAGGCTCAGCCCAGAGGGTGGTCGCTCCTCCTCAGAAGGTGCCCCCCGCGGAGTAGACGTGGGACGAGGTGGGGGCGGGGACCGGAGTGGTCTGGGATGCAGTCAGATGGCCTGCTGGTAGGGAACAGCCTGCACTGTCCTGGGTTCACATCCGACCACTGGCCTCAGTCTGCCTGCCTATGAAACGGGGACGAGCGCACCCCTCCCATGAGACTGGTGGACTCGCTGGAACGGGTGCCAGGCGTCTGGCCTGCAGCAGGTGCTCACGGACGCCTGCAGCAGCGCGTCTGCACGACCGGGGTCGAGGAGATCCACGCAGTGATTCAGGGTTGACTCACCCCCTCCACCTACTTGGGCTTTCCGGGTGGCTCAGCAGTAATGCATCTGCCTGCAGTGCAGGAGATGCAGGTTCGGTCGCTGGGTTGGGAAGATCCCCTGGAGGAGGGCATGGCAACCCACTCCAGTATTCTTGTCTGGAGAATCCCGTGGACAGAGGAGCCTGGAGGGCTACAGTCCATGGGGTCGCAAAGAGTCGGATGTGACTGAAGAGACTTAGCACACACACAAGAACCCTGCCCTCACTCGGACGGAAACACAGGAAGAGGGGGAAAGGTCTGGTCCAACCTCGAGGCTCACAACTTTGTCGTGACTTCAAAAGAGAAGTTCAGGATGAGGGCTGAAAAGGCAGAGACCGAAGGCCAAGGGAGGGATAGACAGACAGGGGGTGGGGACTCTGCCTTTCAAAGGCAGCATCGCTCAGAGGCCTCCAGGGGAGACAAGGTGGCAGGCCTGCACTCCGCAGCCCCTTGCCAAAGCCTCTGTTGAAACCTGGGGAAAAGCAGTCAGACAGCAGCCTTGCAGGCTGGGCCCCGAGCGGGCAGAGTCAGCTGCAGGCTGCCCAGCTTGCCAGCCCTCCTCTGCTTGGGTCCCTGGGCTGCAGCAGTCAGCTTCCTGGTGGGGCAAGGGCTCTAACTCAGGGAAGGACTCACCTCCTACCTCTCCAGGGCAGGGTTTCGAACTGTAGGCGCTGACCTGCCGGTGAGGCATAAACTCAGACAGGTCCCAAGGGCATTTTTTTCACTGAAGTAGGATGAGACAGGAAAAGACAAGACAGACAATATCGGAAAAGAGAAGTAAAATACCATCTCATGGACGTTATTTTCAGTCTAGAGGACACGAGTGACTTAGCTTTCCTGACTTATTCGCTCATCGAACATTCAATGCGCCCTGCCAAGTGCCAGCCCCGGGCCTTCTGGCCACATCGTAACAGAGGATGGATCAGGTTCAGGGACATTTTCAGAGCTCCAAGAGCCCCAGGAGGCTCCCTCCCAGGAGATGGGGTGGACCAAAATTGTGCCCCCATTTTACAGACAGGAACCGAGGCCCAGGGACCCACAAACTCGCTCAAGGTCATACTGCAGCAGCCATCACATCTGACCTTCAAAACAGGCTCCGAGCTGCCTCTTCACAGACAGAAAAACTGCAGTTCACCGCGTTCATATGATGGCCTAAGACTGGTGACTGCAGGGATGCGTGAAGAATGTCTGGGGATGTGGGTGAGTGGATAAGCAGAGAGGTGGGTGGGTGGGTGGATGGTGTGTGGTTGGAGGGAAGGACGGATGGACAGATGGGTGGAAGGATGGATGGACAGATGGGTGGGTGGACAGACAGGATCAACCGCAAAGGTTCCGATGAGAACCTGCCTCCCAATCCTACATCTTAACTATAAGAACTTGAGCTATCATCTATCAAGCCCTTACTAAGTGCCACGCGATACGCTATGATGAACATGACGCAAACGTGGTTCCTGCACATAATATCTCTCCCCCACTCTCCACATTTCAGACACAGACACTGGGGTCTCGAGAGAACAAGGTCTGTGCTGGCCGCTGCCGTGCTCCCATCACGGGAACCAGCAGTGGGCAACGAAACCCCGAGCTCCTCTTCCAGGCCCCCTGCACGTCTCCCAGCCTCCCCCGCAGTTACTGAGGTCCACCTGATGGGAGCAGACCTCCCGGGCGCTACTCTCAGGCACGGCTCACAAAGCTTCCCTGCTTCTGGGGTGACCTCGAAAGCCTCAGGTTAAAGGGATTAAAGGAGGCAAAGCCGCCGGCACACTGGCTCCCAGAAGGCCTGCGCGACACAAGAGGCCACGCACGCACGCGTGTGCGCACGCACGGCACACCGGGCCGTCCCTGAACGGTCCCCCGTCTCCGGTGGAAGCCGGCCCAGCCCAGGTGCCGCCTGCCGACACTGCTGTCACCAGGCGGCGCGCCACTCTGTCCTGGGCTCCACGGCACCGGGCTCTCGAGTTGCGGGATCTCAGTTCCCAACCAGGGCCTGAACCCACAGCCCTGAACTGCAAGGCGGATCCTCAAGCACCGGGCCAGCAAGTCCCTGCCCTGCAACTCAGGACGCGAGCCGAGGACCCCACAGAGATGATCCAGAGGAAAGATGGGCAGGGACTTTAAAAGGGCTGACTGCCCAGTCGCTGGTCGGCTGGCGAGTGGGCGGGTCCGTCAGCCCCGCGTGGTCAGGGGGGCGCCCTGCCGTTCTGAGGAATCACTAAGCAGGAACGGCACAGACCAGGAAGACCCCCTTATCAGCCAGGACCAGGCATCGCAGGCACACAGCAGTGCCTCGGAGCCAAACGGCCAAGATGATCGAGCTCATTTAAATACGTTGCCCCGGAAACTCTCTATCTGCGGGGTAAATCTACAGCCAACACGGCTGCATATTCAGAAGCAAATTATTATAAATAGCGTTCTCCGGCTCAGCCGGCATTGACCTGCTTTTTCTCTTTTTGCGTTGAAAGCAAGGTCAGAGACATTGGTGCCCCTGCCTTCAGATCACGAGCGGCGGCGAGGAGGGACTCATGATGGACCATCGGCGCCCACGCCCCGTGTACAAACTCTGCCTCCAACAGGCCGGGAAACAAAAGCGGGTGGGGAACGCGGTCATCTCAGCCACCACCTTCGGCACGGCAGCACCCGGGGGCCCTACAGATGGGGTCTTCCTTCAAGGGAGCCAGAAGGAGGCTGGGAGATGGGAGGGGGCGGGACTCCAGGCCCCAAGACAGCGAAACAGCAAAATGAAAACCCACTCGTGGGGCCAGGTGACCGGTGGCAAGGGAGGGCGGTCTGGTTGTCCTTAGGGGAGCTTCAGA
>NW_011476710.1:31005-34642 GCF_000754665.1 Bison bison bison | reverse complement strand
GGGAGCTTCAGAGTGACTTAGGAGGAACAAAAAAGGCTAACCAGAAAGAAAAGTCTATCAGCATCTCGGAACTGGACACTGCTTTGTCCTGCCCTTGAATCGAGCTTCCAGTGAGACTTGAAACCACTCCCCACGTCTAGCTTCCTCGTTTGGTAGGTCCAGATCAAGAAAAGACGCTCAAATGCAGGGAGAAGACACCACCCTGAGCCTCAGGACCAGCAGCAAGAGTCTCCACGCCTCGGGCTCTGCAGGTGCTGACGTCTGTGACAGGGACAGACAGAGGGCTGAATGCCGACCTGCGGGACCCCCGAGCCAGGCGCCCTACGGGGCCTGAGCCGGTAGCCTCGCACGGCCCTGCCCACGGCGCACCTCCAGGGCAGTCAGCGCCTGCATGCCTCGGTCCCTCCGTGCGTGCGTGGACCCGGCCGTCTCCACAGCCACCCGCCAGAGGGGCTGCTCGTCTCTGCAAGATGAGGAAGCTGAAGCCCAGAGGGTACGTTGACGTGACTGAGGCCTCACCGCTGGGGTCAGGGACCACGCCGGAGTCGGGCTACCGAAACATACAGGAGGCCCCGCAAAAGCAGGGACACCAAGCGTCTGTCCTCGCCGCCTCCCCTGGGCCAGGAGAAAGCCCTAGCCCCTGCTCACCCCGGGCGGGTGGTCACGGGCACAGGCTGGCTCTGCTGCCTGCTCTGTCCTTCCCCAACTGTCCGCCCCACCCGCCAGGCCCCAGTTTCCTCCTGGGAATGCGACCTGGTTACCCTATGGGCTCGGAGCACGTCTATGAGGCCTCGGCACACACCGCACAGACAGAGGAGGGGCTGAGCAGAAGCCCCCAGGGACGCCACAGCCGGGAATAGCCCGGGGCCAGGAGCATGGAGAGGCGAACCGCCCGGGGCCCTGGAGACCAGCTGACCGCCACACTGAGCCCAAAAGGGGCAGGGGGCAGGCGCCCCGCATTCCGCCCCGTGTCTGTGGCCCCCAACACCCACTCCTTCTTTGTGTCTCTGAGGCCACACGGGGTGGGAGCTGAGGCTTACTATCCCCTCCGTCCTGACACCGTAGGAAGAGCTGCAAGAGGAGGGCTGAGAGGCAGACCCCGCTCCCTGGTGCCATCCCCTCCCGGCCGCCCCAGCCAGCAGGGAGGGTGCCAGCCCAGCCCCGGCACCTCAAGGAGAAGCAGTCCCAGGACCAGTCAAGGCAAGAGAGGCCAGGGGCAGCGCTCCGTACGCCTGGGAGCCAGGAGAGAAGAGGCTGGGAGGGAAGTCGGATCCAGGTGCCCTCATGGGGCACAAGGGGCCGGGAGAGGGTGGAGCGCCCAGAGCCCCCATCGCGGGATCCCTGCCATAGGCAGTGTCCGTCCAGGGGCCCCGGGCACTGACCATCTGTGGTCCCTGATCCGCAACATCGGGGCACGGGACTGGGAGGAGGACCGGGACAGAACCTGGACTAGAGCTCTTCCCGACCAGGAAGGTTTGCAGGAATCAGCCAGGAAACCGCAAGTCCGTAGCAGAAGGAGCTTAGCGACCGTCTGGTCCAGAGTCTTCACTCTGCAGATGGGAAACCTAAACCCCGGCTTGGGAGACACAAGCGATTGGCAAAGGCCGCCCAGGACCCTCCAGGCAGACACAGCGCAGGAAGCAGGGATCCCGTTTGGAGTGCAAGGCCCTGGCCTGATTGGCCTCGTGACAACCACTGCGGATATGTGTCCAGCCTGCCCCGGCCAAGTATTTACGAGGCTTATTTCTATTTAACGATTTAAACTCCCCCCTCCTCCTCCTCGCTACATCCACCAGGAGACACTTCTGTCGATCTTCCCATTTCACGGAGGAACAATTGAGGCTCAGGATTCACGGCTGAGAGAGGGTGAGCAGAGGTGGACCCAGCTCGTCCATCTGCCCACGGGACCCCAGATCTTCAGCCCGGCCCCGCCCCGAAAGGCGGGCTCATCCAGCCCTGATCGGAGGCCAAGAGACAGCAGCCTCGCCTCCAGGCATGAGAGCAGGGTTGCTAAGTGAGGCCCTGAGGCTCCTGAAGCTGAAGTTCCAATCCTTTGGCCACCTGATGCGAAAAACTGACTCACTGGAAAGACCCTGATGCTGGGAAAGATTGAGGACAGGAGGAGAAGGGGGCAACAGAGGATGACATGGTTGGATGGCATCACCGATGCGATGGATAAGAGTTTGAGTAAACTCCGGGGGTTGGTGATGGACACGGAGGCCTGGTGTGCTGCAATCCATGGGGTCGCAAAGAGTCGGATGTGACTGAGCGACTGAACTGAACTGAGGTTCCCGGGGGCCAGGAAGCGCGTCAGACCACAAGGTGGCTTAGGGAGCTAGAGGAGTGGGTCGTCCTGGCCACTCACTGTCTGTGAATGCAGCTTCCCCTTCACCCTCAACACCCCTCCCTGTTATCACAGCTGCGATGATGACTGATAACGCAGCAGGAAGGGGAGCGGGCTGGGCCTGCCCTGCCCCATCTGGCAGGTAAGAGGTGAGCCGAAGGCATGTCAAAACGTAGGCGGTATCTCAAACCCAGCCACAGACAGGCAGCGGCACGGCTCCCCGCTGATCTGAGGAGAGGCCGCCCAGCGGCGTGAGTCACTGCCCAGGAGGCACCAGGATCCCAGGGGCAGGACTAGACGCCCCACCCAGGCCTGGGATGCCGACACACTTTACAGAACAGCACGGGGAGGTGGAAGGACGCCCAGCCCCAGGCGAGGGCCTCCCCCTCCCCAAAGGCCCCCACTGCACTTTCCCTTCTCATCCTGGGGAACCGAGGGGCCAGACGGCAGGCGTCTACACAGCCTGCTCCGCGTCTACACAGCCTGCCCCGGGAGCGGGTCCCCGCGGCCCAGCCCAGCTGCGACTGCCTCTGCTGTTGCACCGATTCCGGTCTCAGCACGGGTGGTTTGTCTCCAGCACAATCCCACGGGGTCAGGACCATCGCCCCGCCTTTCCAGATGAGGAAACCGCGGCCCCGACAGGCGCCCTCACTTGCCGGGGACCACCTGTAAGAGGCGGCCCAGGCTGGCTGAGCCCAGGCCCCTCTGAGAGGCGGCATCTGCATCTGCACTCCATCCTCACACTTGAAAGAGCTGCTGAGAAACAGGGAGTGGATCCTGTTTCCCTCCATCCCCTCCCAGAACCGCAGCTGGGGGCACCAGTGCTGGGGCGGTGGCTGTCCCCACACACAGACCCAAGGGTGCCCGACCACAATCCCCGAGGCTGGGGACCTACACCCCCGGGCAACCTGGCCCTGCCGCTGAGAGTCAGCCCACGAGCTGCGCTCAGAGCCACACCAGCCTCACTGGGGCCTCCTTGAAGGAGCCAGCACGCAAGTGGGCCTGAGCCCTGACCCCCAGCCCGAGCCCTGACCCCCAGCCCAATCCCTGACCATGAGTATGGTGCTGGGCTGCAAAGTTACCCGCCTGGCTCACTGAATCCTCAGCCACATGAGGTGATACTCTGCCCCGTGTCAGATAAAGAGACTGAGGGTCAGAGTGGTCACCTACACACTAGCAGAGACAGCTGCGAACCTGTCTGGTGAGTGCCCCAGCCTCCGGTCTAAGCCTGACCCAGGAGTGCCCCGCCCCCGCCTCGGCATTTCTGGGTCAGGCTTAGACCGGAGGCTGGGG
>NW_011476710.1:26216-30859 GCF_000754665.1 Bison bison bison | reverse complement strand
TCTCGGCCGGCCCCATCCATCAAACCCCCAGCTGCTAATGGGGACGAGGTGACAGCAGCCATTACCTGGAGAGGGCCGATGGGTTTCAGAGCTGCTTCATTGCCCTCCCTGATTAATGGCCATTTTAATGGGAAGGGGAACAAAAATTGTATCTTTTATACCATGGCAATAATTTTTCAATACACACACTTATCTCTGAAGTGATGACTTAGTAACTCCGTTATTAACTGCTAGCACAACCCCAGTGCCCTGAGCAGCGTGAATCTCTTCACCCTCGCCCGCTCCTTGCTTCTGACGCCAGCGCGTGAAAAGCCTTGGGAGCTCTGGCCACCCTGCGGTATTTTCTCTACTTTCTCCCTGGGCTTTCTGACAGCAAAGGAGGGTGCGGCTCTGCCCCCAGCTCCTGGAGCAGGGGAGAGCTCTGCCTGAGCTGTGTTCACACTCCCGGCTCTGCTGATACCCCGCAGGAGGGGAAGCAGGGATGTCGGGGGTGACGGTTGGCACTGCGGCAGCCACGCAGCTGTGTGAGGATGGTCCTGAGCAGCTACACAAGTTAGAGGGCAAAGTGCAAGCCCAAGTGTGTTCGTGGCTAGGTGGGTGTTTCTGGAACGATCTGATGGCACTGAGCATTCAGAAAGCCCATGCTGAGTCTGACAAATGGCGGTCCCTGTCCATTCCCAGTGGAGAAGCAAATGCTGGGCATAGCTGAGTCCCAAGCGCCTCGCCTGAGAAATGGGGGCGACACACACCCTCACGGCTGAGGAGGCCCCCGCACTTTGGGTTCCCTGGCACAGCCACAATCACCACTTCTGCCCCTCCTGGGAGCGGCCCCCTGCTTACCACCGTGCTGGTCTGTCATTGGACAACAGTTAGCCGTCACTACGGACTGAATGTCTGCATCCCCCCCAAACTCATGTACTGAAGCCCTACTCCCCGATGAGTTTGTTGCTGGAGGTGATTAGGTCACGAGGGTGGAGCCCCATGAAGCAGATTAGTGCCCTTAGAAGAAGAGACTGGAGACGGTCTCTGTTTCTCTCCAACACCTGGGGACACAGAGACAGTGTTCACAGCATCCTGAGCTGATGGGACGACCCCGAGGAGACGGTCCTGTGGACTGTGCCCACAGCCAGCCTATCCCCAGGAGGGTAGGGAGAGGTTTTCCAAACGGGTCCACAGAGCCGCAGGCAGGGGTGGGGAGGAGCTGCGGGCAGCCGCTGACTGTGGGCTGTGGGGTGCCCACTTCCCTTGCTCATGTGCCCTACAAGAGGGAGCTGGGCTCAGGGCCTCTGCCCAAGGTCTCCCCACAGCCCTGGCCAGGTGTACCCTACTCCCATCCCAGGGTTCCTGTGGCACAGCCTCCCCCGGGGGAAGAGGTCCAGGCTTGGCACCACTAAACCTGGCTTCATATCCAGCTGCAGTGTCCCCGCAACCCTGGCAACTCCCTCAGCTCTCGAGGGCCCCGGCCCTCGTGTGTAACGTGGCAATGATGACACAGCAGGTTCTCCCTCCTCACCCGCATGGTCGACAGGGTTCAGCGAGCAGCAGGACATGCCAAGCCCTGTGGAGGGACGAGAGGTCAGAGGGAGCTCCTGGAGCTCACAGGACCCAGCGCGTGCTCAGTGTTGCAAGGACAGGCGCACCAGCCGGAGACCTAACCGACATGGGAGGCAGGGGGCTCCAGGGAAGGCTTCCTGGAGGAGGTGCCACCCAACCTCAGACCTGAGGGGCGAACGGGACGTGGCTGGGTGACAGGCTAGCGTGTGTCAGAGTAAATGAGGGCGCCCTGCCCACAGGACAGCCTGGCGCCTGACACTGCGGTGTGCAGTCAGCTCACCCCAACCACGACGAACTCTCCCCTTCGGGAAGCAGAGTCAGCGCAAGACCCCTGCAGCCCGGCATCTTTGTCCAAAGGAAACCCTCCGCGGGAAAGAAGCCTACAGTGACTCTCCCTCCCCTGCGTGTGCTGATGGAGGAAGCAGCTGGAAAACGGGCCAAGCTCCGGACTGCGCCCCCCAAAGCAGTTTCCTCTCGACTCCTGCCTACTCCTGGCCCATCGGGGCCTTCCGGCACCAGCCACCGCACGGATTCTCTTCCTATTAATACTTGTGAGGAGGCTTCAAAGATGCATTTTTTTCCCCAGAATAGATTCTCCATGACCAGAAGAGAGGAGCTGGCCCGGAGTGGAGGAGAGAGAGCTGCTGCCTTGGGGGGAGGTGAGCAAGGACTCACCAGAGCCCCAAGGCCCCGGCTCGGCCTCCCCAGCCAGCCTCACAAGGGCTGTGCGAGGAATGCTGGCCCCAGCAGGAATCCAGTCTTTAAAACGCCTGTCTCACCCTGGAGGAGCCCACGGGCACGTGAAAACCAGATGCCACACAGGGCCCTGTGGGGCCCTGGCACAGAGCAGGACATGCGGGAGCTCCAGGAAGCACGACAGAGCCGGGCCTTCAGCTTCGCTAACACTCCCTGCTGGCTGATCAACGGCCACCAACGTCCCGAGCTGGAGGAGGAGGATGACGCCAAGGGGACACGCCGGCTGCGGGGACGGGAACGCCATCCTCTCAGCTTTCTGTGAATCTAAAGCTGTCCTGATAGCAGGGTCTGTTTGAGGGAGCTGCCCTTTGGTTGGGGTGCAGAAGGCAGCCCGCTCGGCCCCCTTGCCTGGCGGCTCTCCAGGACTCTGGTTGTGGAAATGGGGTCAGGAGGCAGATGACAGCTAGGGGCCTGGATCCCTGAGGGTCCCTCCCTGCAGGTGTCGGTCCCCAGGTGCTCCCATGATGGAAGCCGCAGCCCCACTCCCAGAGGGGCCGTGGTTCAGGCACGTCACCGAGCGGCCGGGGGTGGCCAGGCCAGGCCCTGAACCCAGTCCAGCGGGCTCTTCCCACCAACAGCGTGGCTGGAAGAATTACATGCCCATCAAACCACCTCCAAGACAACGGGTCCAGACACCAAAGGGCACAGCCTTCCGCAGGCCGGAACCCTCGTCTGCAAGTGGATGACCCACAACAAGGCCTGTCTACACCTGTTCTGGGTTGTTCTGTATCCACAAACTTCCTCCCCAGAAGAAGGATGCTCGCCAGCAGCACAAAGGGAAAGGAGCTGCCCAGGTCAAGAACTCCGGGAACCCAGCCCCCCATTAGGGGGCACTGCTGACAGTCTGGGGGTGGGGGTGGCACAGAGAAAGGACCCACCGCTGGGTGAGCCCATCAGCAGCCCAGCAGAACCCACCCGGGTCCCAGCGGCCCGTGAGGGTGGCCTGAAAGCCACACAGGACTTCAAGCTCCCCCACCCCCCACCACAGTGCATTTAACAGCAAAGTGTATAATTTAACAGTCGATATTTTCATCCCAGACCGGAATTAATTATTTATTGTCCTATCAAAAGCAATCTATCTTCTGCACTGATTCAGATGTGGCAGCCCCTTCCCCGCCCTGGCTGGCATCCCAGCAGAGCTGGGGAAGGTGGGTCAGGCCCCCAGCAGGCACTCAAAGAGCACCTGTGATGTGCCCAGCAGGCCCTGCTCCCTGGCGCGGAGCCGGGGCCAGGGTCACCGCATGGCATGTGGTGCCCAGCAGGTGCCCAGATTGCATCAGGGGTTCCAAGCGAGGATGTGAGGGTTTCAACCTATCCCAGCCCCTTAGCTGCTCCCACCTGGGATGCATCGTGAGAAACACCGAGCAAGGAGGAGGCGGTGGAGGTGGGGGCTGCTGGCGCAGGCGGAAGGTAAGGCCTCACAGATTTTACATGCGGCCGACAGAGCCCGCAGCCCTCTCCTCCCGTGATCGGCTGGGCCCTCCCCTCTCTTGGGCACAAGCCAGATCCAGTCCTGGCCTTTGCCAGAGTCCCCACCGCTCCCCGCTGGCCGCCTCTCCCGCACACTTCCCTGGTATCCTCACGCGGCCCCTCCAGGTGCAAGGGGCTGGAGTGGACGTGGCCGGGCCTGGCAACTGCGCAGGGCCAGCTACGGGGCTGGGACTTCCTAAGAGGTCCTGGCAAGGCCCCCAGGGAGAAGGAGGGCAGGGCAGAGGAGAAAGACGCAGAGCGGGGAGGCCTCAGGCCCCTGCCAAGGGGGGGCCCTCCCCAGCCCATCCGTGCCCCTCACACCTTGACTCGGGCTTCTGGCGTCCAGAACCGGGACAGACAGCTCTCTGGAGTTGTGAGCGCCTGGAGAATGGTCCCTGGCGCGGCAGCCACAGGGCACTGTGAAGGTCGCAAGGACAAAGACCTGCCATCCCAGCCCGCAGGGGTGGCCCTGCCAGTGCTCAGCTCAGAGGATGGGTCACCTGAGCCTGCTGCCGTTACAGCCAAGCCTGAGGGTCCCTCCAGAGCCCACGTCCTTCCCGAGACCTCGAAATGTGACTTTGCTTGGAACAGGGGCCGCTGCGGTGTAATTAGTCACAATGCAGTCATTCTGGGGCGGGGTGGGCCCTTCCCGTGATGTGACTGGTGTCTCCATGGGGACACGGGGAGATAAGGAGACGTGTGACGACAGAAGCCCAGGCGGGAGGGACGCAACCACAAGATAGAAACCCCTGGAGTTGCCAGGAGCCCGAGGGACCCTCCCCCAGCGCCTGCAGAGGGAGACCACCAAGAGAGCCCCCGCCCCTGGAGCCTGCGGGTGGAGCTGACCCCCCAACACCTGGCGT
>NW_011476710.1:24016-26116 GCF_000754665.1 Bison bison bison | reverse complement strand
GGCCCTTGGCACGGCAGCCACAGGACACCGCACAGAGCTGAGGGTCGCAAACACTGGCCCAGGGTTGAGAGTGCTGACTGCTTGGGGGTTAGAGCACCACACCGGAGCTGCTCGGGGGCCCCTGCAGCAGAGGCAGCCGGCGGCCCAGGAGGACAGCACGGCTTCGCCCGGGGAGGAGACGGGGGCTGGGGCATCTGAGTGACCCAGCACGTGTCGTCCAGCTACATGCAGCGGCCGAAGGGCACGTCCCTGCCAGTCAGGGCCTGACCAAACGTGGTCCGCTGGAGAAGGGAACGGCAAACCACGCCAGTATTCTTGCCTTGAGAGCCCCATGAACACAACGAAAAGGCAGAAAGATAAGACACTGGAAGATGACCCTCCCAACCCCCAGGTCGGTAGGTGTCCAGGGTGCTACTGGGGAAGAGCACAGAAATAGCTCCAGGAAGAGTGAAGCAGCTGGGCTGAGGCAGAAATGATGCTCAGTCGTGGACGTGACTGGTGGTGAAAGTAAAGTCCGACGCTGTAAAGAGCAATATTGCACAGGAACCTGGAATGTTAGGTCCATGAATCAAGGCAAATTAGATGTGGTCAAACAGGAGATGGCAAGAATGAACATCGACCTTTTAGGAATCAGTGAACTAAAATGGACTGGAATGGGTGAATTTAACTCAGATGACCATTTATCTACTACTGGGGCAAGAATCCCTTAGAAGAAATGGAGGAGCCCCCATAGTCAACAAAAGAGTCTGAAATGCAGTACTTGGGGGCAAGCTCAAAAACAAGAGAATGATCTATGTTCATTTCCAAGGCAAACCACTCAACATCACAGTAATCCAAGTCTGTCCCGATCAGTAATGCTGAAGAAGCTGAAGTTGAACAGTTCTATGAAGACCTACAAGACCTTCTAGAACTAACACCAAAAAAGACCCAGAGCACAGATTCCACTTTTCCCGGAGGCCCCTGCCTGGCACCCTGGGCCCCAGAGTCCCTGCATCCACCGAGGTGGGGCTGCTCCCACGGGGACCTCCTTCCCCAAGAACGACCTCCCGCGGCTCCACCTCTGGGCCGCCACCCCTCGATCCTTCCATCTTAAGTCACGAGGAGGGGCGTCCCTGGGGCTGCAGGAGGCTTCCTGCCCCGCTCGCTCCTCAAGCACATGGATCCTGCATCGCTGCCCCCTCCATGATTCATAGAGGGTCCTGGCTCTGCAAGTCCAGCCTGGGGCTGGGGAGATGACTGCAGGGGCCACACAGCAGGAAGTGGGGGGAGGCAGCAGAGCCAGCTGGGGCCCGTGAACACTGACAGGAGCCTGCTGAAGCAACCCGCTGTGCTGACCCCTCACCGCCCCCACCACGGCAGGCGTGGGTTCCGTGGGAGCAGCCCCCAGGAGAAGGGCTGCCGCTGGGGTAGTGAGCGCCCCGCCTCGGGAGGCATACTAGAAGCTGGTGCTGGCACAGCAGGCGATCAGACAGGTAGACTTCCCAGGCCTGTAAAACCTTCACCTGAGGTGGGAGCTGGACCATAAAGAAGGCTGAGTGCCGAAGAATGGATGCTTTTGAACTGTGATGTTGGAGAAAACTCTTGAGAGTCCCTTGGACTGCAAGGAGATCCAACCAGTCCATCCTAAAAGAGATCGGTCCTGAATATTCATTGGAAGAACTGATGCTAAAGCTGAAGCTCCAACACTTTGGCCACCTTATGCAAAAAACGGACTCACTGGAAAAAGAGCCTGATGCTGGGAAAGACTGAAGGTGGGAGGAGAAGGGGACGGCAGAGGATGAGATGGCTGGATGGCATCGCTGACCCAATGGACATGAGTTTGAGTAAACTCTGGGAGTTGGTGATGGACAGGGAGGCCTCGCGTGCTGTAGCCGATGGGGTGGCAGAGTCAGACACGACTGAGTGACTGAACTGAACTGAAGCCCGCAGACAACTGACAGCTTGGATTACACGGGTTCCAGCAGCTCTCGTGGCTGTAAAGAGGGCATTCAAAATGAGCGGCAAGCATTCAGGACACTAGAACTGAAGCAAAATAAAACGAACAGAGACACGTGGACCTGCACACACCTGCCAGGCCCTGGGGAGGCCCCGGTGAGCGAG
>NW_011476710.1:21132-23916 GCF_000754665.1 Bison bison bison | reverse complement strand
GGCTGCCACCTCTTCCTGCCGTGACTCACGCTCCAGCGAACCTGGCTGCCCCCTCCGCCGGGAGCCCCAGCCCCTCCTGCCTGACCCCAGCCTCCTCCAGGCGCCCCTCGAAGGTCACTCATCCAAGATGGCTTCCTTCTGCCCTCGGGCCTCACTGCAGCCAGCCGGCTGTCCTCTCGGGTCCCTCCATATGCTTCGGGCGATGGGGAGGCCCTCCCGCCCACAGAGTGCAGCGGGAACCTCCAAGTGTTCCTGTCTCTTAACCCTGGTTGCCTGGTTATCTGAGAACTCACCAAACTGTCCCTGTAAAACAGATGCTTTTTCTGCAAATGCAGGATACCTTAAGAAGTCATGTTTCAGAAAACCACTAGCTTTAACTCTAGAGAGTTCAAAGACATTTAATCAGATCTATTCATTCAAAGACACACAGCTCAAGGCCTTCTGATGGGATGGACACGGTGAAAGCTGAGACGTACAGGAAGGAGACGCCCGCAGACAGGCAGGGGTTGCCCAGGGACGCTGCGGCCTGGCCCCAGGTCTGCACACAGCCTCCCCCACTGCAGCCCAGCCAGACAGGGCACGAAGGAGGCTACGTGGGAGGGGCAGGTTCAGGGCTGGCCCGGCTCACCCTCGTCCCTGTAACCCAGAGACTCCACTCAGCCACGGCGGGGGCGCACCTCTGCCTGCAGGCAGGCGGGTGGGGCTGACTCGAGCCCCTGCAGAGGCCTCTCTGCACACTGGGAAGACAGGAGCCACATGCTCAAAACCCGTGAGTCTTTTCCGAAGCAATGGCTCCAGCTGCCCCCGAGTGCACCTCCCCTCAGAGCAGGGGCCACGGGGGCACGTGGGCCCGAAGGCCCCCTGCCCGGCCCTGATCCGGCCGCCCCGGAGGCGGCCCCTGCTGCCCGCCCTGCCTTCTCGGGCGACTGTGAGGTCTGTGTGTTCAGGCGTCCCTGTCACACGGATGCGCGGCCGTGGCCCAGCGCTCTGAGCTGTTCCCAGCTCTTTAATCCCCAGACAAGAGCAGATCTGAGAACACCAACTCGCCTGCAGGTGGTAGGGTGGCCGCCAGAGCTCCTGCGAGCCCACTGTGTGCTCAGGAGGAGGCCCTCACGTAGTCAGGCAGCGCGAGGGGCAGACGACCCCCGTCCCTCTGCCCACCAACCTGTGTGTCCCAGGGGGCCAGAGAGACGTGAGCCAGGGGCAGACCACCTCCTGAGGCACGGCCCCAGGTGACACGTGACAGCCCATGTCCCCCGGCTCGTTCCGCGCGGGCAGCTCTGAGACGAAGGCCTTGTACCAGCCCACCACCCCAAGGCGGTCCGCCAGGAGGCAAGCCCGGGCTCTGCACTGTCCCCAGCTGCCCCCAAGTGGTTCCCACTTCTCCCTGGAGGGAGCCAGGACTCCTCACCCAGCTCCCCTCCCCGGGGCGCCGGTCGGTGACCACCCAGCTCAGGTGCTCAAAGCCCAGACCACAGCTCCCTGCTGCCCTGGGGACCCACCGCTGCAACGACCACGCTGGACGACAGGACAAAACCTCGGGTAGCAAATCTCAGATGAGCTTGGGCGGAGGCTGCTCCCCTCTGGAGCTGGGGTGAGGAGGCCTGATACGGCCCAGAGCAGGGCCAGCTGCCTGGGGAGGCCTTAAGAGCCAGCAAAGGCCATGGGGAGGCCGGGACAGGGGGCACACCTGCCCCCCAACACACACACAAAGCCAGCAGAGCGGACCTCAGTGACTCTGTGCCAAACCCACGGGCTGCTTCATGTCTTGCCCTGGGTGACTCTCCTGGGCCCCACTGTGTCTGCTTAGCTCCTGGGTCTGCCTGCCCCCTAGGACCAAGGAGTCTCCCCCATCCCGGGAGACACCTCAAGGGCCTCGCAGGGTGGCAGGGCAGCCTCTGGGCACAGCCAGCGACAGCCCAGGCAGGACCCTCACAGTCCAGCTTGAGAGCCAGTGAGCCCGCCCCCAGGGCTCCAGGTCACATTCCCATCAAGAGCCACCCTGGTCTCCCTGACCTGGACCCCCGCGCTCCTGGCTGGACACACAGCCCCCGGGGGCAGCTCCCTCAGATGGGCCCAGGATCTGCACCCACAGGTGGGCACCCCACACGCCTCCACCAACAGCCCAGCCCACTGGGCAAGCTCCGTGGGAACTGGGCCGGGGACTCACCCCAAGGCCCCCACTTAAACGCAAATGGTCACTCCTCCCTGGCGGTGAGGGGAGGAAGAAGGGACGGGCGTGGCTCACCAGCCTGGGGGAGCGCTCGGGTCAGCGCCGGGGCCCAAGTCTCAGGCTAGAACCAGTGCCTGCCCACACCCCCACCCAGGCTCGGGCAGCGAGCGAGGCTCCAGCTGAGTGCTGTGTGCCCAGGAGCCCTTGGCCTGGGCGCCAGTGGAGGGACTCCTGCTGAGCACATGGGTCTCAGCCCCGCGTCCAGCCTCGCGGGGGATCCCTACAACGGGTCACAAACCATCAGGACACAAGCAGCAGCCAGGCCGGGAGCTCACTGAGTGGACACAGCCTGAGTCCAGAGGCCAGAGGGGCCCCAACATAGAGGGCATCGCGTTCTGCAGCTCCCTCTCAGACACCCAGCCCAAACTTACATCGAGAAAACTGACAAATTTTCTCTAACAGGAGAACTCCCCCAGGCACACCTCCCTAGGACCCTGCACCCCAAGGGCAAAGGCCTTGTCTCCCCGAGGCCTCGTGTGGGCAGGCCTGGCCCAAGGTCGCGCCTGGGGGCCCCAGCGGCAGGAGGAGCAGGGAGCAGCCCCCCACCCTCC
>NW_011476710.1:13126-21027 GCF_000754665.1 Bison bison bison | reverse complement strand
GTACCCCGAGACCTGAGCACAGGCAGCAGCAATCCAGAGGCTCCCCACCCCTCAGTCTGACATTCCTTCCAGTCTGAGGGTCCCTGGCCCTGGCGCCTCACACGGGAGGGGAGTCTGAAGCTGCTTGATGGGCCTCGGGGACCCTCAGGGGGCACCTTAAAATGGGAACCCCCCCATCAGCCTTCAGAGTCCACCTCAAGGTCCTTCTGCCCTGGAGCCGCCACCAGGGGCTGCCCACCCCATGCCCCGTGGGGTGGTGTCATCTCCCTCGCCATCACAGGGTGAGGGAGGCGTCCCCAGGGACTGGAACCAAGGGGCGGGGTCCCCGCGGGTCTGGGGGCTCCGGGCCGGGCTAAGGAACCTGAGCGCCGCAGGCACCCAGCAAGCTCTGAGAAGCTCCAGCCTGGTCTGCAGCAGGCGTGAGGGCAAGGCTGGCCCCCAAGGAAGCCTGGAGCCGGCCGTTCCGGGCCCCACCAGCCCGCCCTGCCTCGGTTTCCCCATCCAGTAACAGAAGGCTCGTGGGTGTGAATAACTTGGGCTCGTCTCCCTGGGTCAGCGTGGAAACAGGACGTGCACGCCGAGCACACAGAGGGCCCACGGCCTGCAGGAGGAGCCGCTAAGGGCTCATCATCTTCAGCAGTCGCTGTCACGAGTTTTCAGGTGGCCGAGCGCGGCAACAAGGCCCTTAGGAACGATGCAGAGAGCGCCCCAGCTCCCTTCAGGGGCGACTTGGCAGAACTCGCGTCAGCTCAGGGCTCGCCCCGAGGGCCGCTGGGCTGACCCCGCCGTACACTGCAGCGCGGGGCCCACTGCCCAGCCGCCTGCGGGCCGCCGCTCACCAGGCTGGGCCCCAGGCA
The DNA here is from genome assembly GCF_000754665.1 of Bison bison bison. Taxonomy (NCBI): domain Eukaryota; kingdom Metazoa; phylum Chordata; class Mammalia; order Artiodactyla; family Bovidae; genus Bison; species Bison bison. The sequence continues at coordinate 20,170 of NW_011476710.1, read as the reverse complement.
GCCCTGAGGACTTGCTGACCCTCGGGGCCGCCCAGCACCTCAACAGGCACGGCGGCGACCCCTGAGACAGAGAGCACACCGGGCCTGGGAAGGCTTGGGCCCCAGGGCGCTTCGTACAAAGGCCTGGTGGGCCTGGGACCCCGGCCTGCAGCGGCCTCGTCTGTGACCCGCACCCTGGTTTCCCCCACGTCCTATGCACTTGGGCTGCCCTGCCCAAACCAGGCCCTTGGACCCTGGGAGGCATGGCATCCCTGGCCCACATGTGCACATGCCAGCCCCCACTCAGCCAACGCTGAGGAGCCAGGTCAGCTGGGCACACAGGGGCAGGTCAGCCACGTACACGAGGGCAGGTCGGCCGGGCACATAGAGGTGCAGGCCTTGGGCTCTGAGCCCCAACAGACGGAGAACCGTACGCAGAGGCCCCTGGGGGCCCAGAGCCGCATATCACACCCCTCAACCACAGCCAGCAGGCGGCCTCCACACCTCCCAGGCTGAGGTCAGCACGGGAGGCCCCAGGTCCCAGCACAGCTTGGCCAAAAGCAGGAATCTGGGGACCGGCACAGGTCAGGCCACCAGCTCACACCCCAGCCTCCCGAGGAGGGAGCAGTGGTAACCCCACGCCGCGTGCCCACAGCAGATTCAGAGAGGCTGAGTCACCTGCCTGCGGCGGCCCAGCGAGAAAGGGGCGTGAGTGCGGCTCACACCAGCTCGGCCGGGGGGCAGTCCCGGATGCCAGGCACCAGGAGCAAGCTCTCCTCCCTCTGGGTCAGGGTCTGCGAGGGCCACGTGTCCAGTGGGGGCAAACCGCTTCCCCTCCAGGAGACAAGGACAGACGACAGGCCCTTGGGTGAGCAGAGCTGCTCCCCGCTGGGGCCCACGGGCGCGGCTCTCACCCCTCAAGAGCTAATCCCCTGCGGCAGGACACGTCTCTGCAACCTGGAGCTTCCACCTTCTGTGTGCATTCAGCAAGCGCAGAAGGCTGCTTTTGCACGCACACTCCCCTAGAAATCTACCAGGACCCCCAGTCACCCGGCTTGGGCCAGGGGTTCAAGTCAGACGAGCACAAGTTCTCCAAACCGCAGAGGGGGCTCTGGGACGCACTCTGCCCGGCAGGCACCCTCTGGGTCCACCCCCACCCAGAGCGCAGAACTTTCTTCTCAGGTCACACAGAGGGGCGCTCTTGGCGGGACTCAGGCAGGACTGAGGACCCAGAGGCCGGTCTCTCTCCCCCATGGCAGCGGCTAACCTGCTGGTGGGAGTGTCAATCCCAGAAAGGGTGCCAGGGCTCAGGCCCACTCGGAGGAGGGAGCCAGGCACAAGGCAGCCGCCTGGCAAGGCCAGAGGACAGCAGGACCCATCACAAGCCTCCTCTGGGCAGGGGCAGGCTGGGGGCCATCTGCTGGGCCCATTCAGGGGAAAAGGACTGCTTCCCCCACACAAAGCCCTTGGGGATTCCCTGCAGAAGCTAATTGCCTGTAAGGATAAATAACACCGCCCAGGGAGGCAGCGGGGGTGGGGCCCGCGAGGCCCACAGGCCCCTAGAATGGGGAACAAAGCCGGCCCCAGCTGCTCCAAGCCCACCCACCCACCCACGGTTCCCAGGGAGGGAAGCAGCCAGGCTTTCAGAGCTGTGGCCAGCTGGGCCCGTGGAACTCCCTGGGTCCTATGAACCCACCTCTCTAAAAACAACAGTTGCCAGCCAGCAGCCCCCTGCCCCCAAGGACTCCCCCCACGAACCCCCAAATGCACGCACAAGCCCCACACTCATCCCAGGAGGGGCTAGGAGAGCCCGCTCGGCATTCCTGATGAGCACTCTCCCGGCCCCCAGCACCCACAGATGGCAGGAGGGAGCCACAGGGCCCGGAGGACCGGCCACAGCGACTAGAGTGTACCCACTGCGGCCACCCGCCAGCCCGTCTCCACTTCCTCTCGGAGGACGGGCAAGCCCGCCACCCCCTTGAAAGATGAGGGGTGGAGGCCCGGAGGGGGTTGACTCTGTGAGGTCATGCTGGGTGTGGGGGCCACAGAGCATCCCGGCCGCCACCCGGGGACCCTCAGCTCCCCGCCCAGGACAGTCCCGGACGCAGATGGGACGGAGGGTCAGGGTGCTGGGCCAGCCTCCTGCCACCTGGCCCCGAGGAGAGAGAGAGAGACCCTCCAGACCAGAACAATAACCAATGCCCACGAAAGAAAGCAGCCACTCCTCCACACAGGGTGCTGAAGGGGCCCCCACCCAGCCCCGACCCGCTCCACACCCTGCCCCGACCCCTGCCTCGCCCAGCCTGGACAGGGAGGTGCTGGGAGTCCCAGCCTGCAGGGAGCGAGGTCAGATCTGGGCTCAGGTCCCAGCTGCCCCACGCTCTGCGTATCAGGGTCCCACTCGGGATGAGATGAGCTCATCGGGGTCCCCGGGGAGACATGTCGACCTCTGATGGGGCTCCCTGTCCCCACCCCCTGAGAGACACCTGGGCCCCCTGGCCTGCCTTCTGCGGGCACAGGGGAGCCAGTCTGGCCCCCACCTCCTCCGGGCAGCCCTCCTGCGCAAAGACTGTGAACCACGCGTCACCCCGAAGCCGGCCCCGTCCACCTGGGGCAAGGAGCTCTGGCTGCGTCGAGCACGTAAGGACTGCGCCGGCCTGGTCTGCCTCGGCGGGAGGTGGTGAGGCTGCACAAGGTCATTGTACTCAAGGGCACGGAACTCACACTTCAGAGTGGCTGCAAGGGAGACGCTGCGTGCAGTTTACACAGCTGAGTCAGTGAGCGTACACACCACCCCTGCAGCCAGAGTGAGGGCACACACCGCCCCTGCAGCCCCTGAGTGAGTGTACACACTGCCCCTGTACACACCGCCCCTGCAGCCGCTGAGTGAGTGTACACACCGCCCCTGCAGCACCTGAGTGAGGGCACACACCGCCCCTGCAGCATGTGAGAACAAGGTCACAGATGTGCTCTCCCAATTCCTAACAGGCCGGGTCACCCCGAGTGCCTTCCGTAGAAGCCACTGCATCTGTCCTCTGCCTCGCTGCGGCCAGGCGACACCGACGTCCTCCAAAGCATCACAGCTGAGCAATTCCGGATGTTACCCAATTAGTACTGTAAGCCTGAGCTAATTGATTTGTTCCAAAGGCCATCATCCCAGCAGCTGGCTTCAATATACTTAACATCTAATTCCCAGATCCAGAGAGGCTGCCATTAGCGAGATTAATTGTATGCACACACAATTTAATTCCTTCCCCTCCGCAGAAACAAAAGGGACACTTCTCCCAATTAAAGGGCTGGAGGCCTGGTGACAGGGCTAGTCATTCAGGAAGACGACCCCTCACCACTGATTAAATGGAGTGGCCGTCAAGTCCCTCCCTGCCTGGGACCACACAGGGGCCAGGCCTGAGCAGCCGGGGTGGGGTGCAGGGACTCGACCTCCAGAAATCTCCCCTCTGACCTTCTCCACGATGAGATGGGAGGTCTGAGGTAGGATGAAGGGCGGCAAGGGACTTGGACTCTGAGCTGGAAGGGGTCATCATCTTCTCTTCTGCCTTCAACTTGGGAAGTCGAGGCCCAGAGAGGCCAGGCCTTGCTCAGGTCACGCCCAAGGTCATAAAACCACGGAACTGTGGTTGTTGTTCTTTACTTGTTAGGTCGTGTCCAACTCTCTGTGGCTCCAGGGACTGTAGCCCTCCAGGCTCCTCTGTCCCTGGGATCTCCCAGGCAGGAATGCTGGAGTGGGGCGCCATTTCCTTCTCCTAAACCACGGACTAGAGGCCAGAAACGTGGGAACAAGTGCCGGGTGACCCTGAGATCCTTGTCCAGGAAATTAGAATAATCGGGGCCGCCACCCTATCAGGAGAGCGGCAGACCAAAGGGTCTCAGGGATACAACACCCAGAAGGACCCCTGAGGCCATCTCCCCTGGTGGCTCAGTGGTAAAGAATCCGCCTGCAATGAGGGAGATCCGGGTCTGATCCCTGGGTCGGGAAGATCCCCTGGAGAAGGAAATGGGAACCCACTCCAGTGTTCTTGCCTGGAGAATCCCATGGACAGAGGAGCCTGGCGGGCTCCAGGTCATAGCGTCACAAAGAGTCAGACATGACTGAGTGACTTACATACCACATCCACTAACGAGGCCTTTCATTTAGAAGCATGCATCTTCTGGTTTCTTCCCTGTCCCCGGTGTTCAACCGAAACGGGCCTTCCAAATGTGGTGGGTGGTGCTTGACGAGCTCTCCAAATGCTAATACGGATACAAGACAGGGGAGCCCACAGCCTCCGCGGAGGAAGACTGGGATTGTTAGTGTTTCTCGTGAATAAAACATGACCCAGAGGGGCCAGCCCTGAGATGACCCCTCAAGTGATTATCTCTGCAGTGGAAGGAGCTGCAGATCTGGCAGGGGGACCAGGCGAGGCTAATTAACGGCATCCAGGCGCACATGGGCATGAGGGTGACCCTCGGGGGCTGCAGCAAGCTCGGGCCCACGAGGGAGGCACGGAGCCCTGCTCTGGGCCGAGGCTTTAGGGGGTGAAACCAGGGTGTGAGTCCAAGATGGAGCCCGGGGGCGGCTCCTGCTATGGAGTTGGGCAGCTCTGGCCGTGAACCCAGCCCTGCGTGAACGCACAGGGCAGTCTGTGCCTCGGTCTCCCCATCTGTAATAACGGGCTGATGGAAGCCACCTCACACCAGCTGTTGGGACTCAAGGGGTAATACTTTCAATGAGCCCAGCAGTGTAAACGTACCATGATCCCCAGCTCCTGATCAGATTTCTCCACCTCAAGAGAAGCCAAGGAAAAAAACCCCGCGAGAGGGAGGGAACCTGGGCTTAGCTGTCCTCATCTGTGGCAGACTCCTAGCCACCCCACCCCCAGTTCCCTCTCCCTCTTCAGTGGGAGATGAGTTCCAGATGAACACAGGGTTGCTGGGCAACTGATCTCACCTCCCGTCCTTCCCTGCAGCCAGCCATGGCCTTGTAACCATGTTCTAAACATCAAGGGAGAAAGAAAAAGGTGTGAGGAAGACCCTCCCTCTTAAAAGAAAAGGGCTGCTTTCTCCTTCTTCTTCCCTAATGCACAGAATGGAGCGTTGGTGTGATGGCAGAAGCCAAGCAGCCATCATGCACCACGAGGAGGCCACATGCCAGGGACGGGACTGGCACAGCAAGGGATCCTGGGGGCCTGAGCCACAGGGACTGTGGTGCAGCCTGGACTTCTGCCCTAAAGAGAGAACGCCTCTGGATTGTTCTGCTGCTTTTAAAAGGTCTCCTGTTTCAGCAGCCACACCTATCTCATTAGCAGCCAACGAGGACTGGCCATCTTCTATAATTGATGTACAAAAATATTCAGATCTCCTAATATCCCTTTGGGCATTTTCTGGTCCGAAGACAGGAAGTTCAAATGAAATAAGATAGACTTGCAAAAAACAGAAAAGTGAAAAAGAAACTTTTCTCGCCCGGCTCTTGCAGGTGAGAGCCAGACTCGTGCCCAAGGCTCAGAGGGAACAGAGGCGTCTCGGGGACCTCCAGGCAGGAGCAGCCTGGGTGCAGGGAGACAGTCAGGGCCGCCTCGTGGAACTCTGTCTCCAAACTCAGCTCCTCCAAGCAGTGTTCCCTCTCCCCGCTCACTCCAGCTCTCTCCTGCCCTCTCCTTCTGACCGGCTTCCCCTGTCCACCCAGCGCCCAGCAGGACCACAAGCCAGCCTCCTCTGCCCCCAGCATCTGGCTCCAGCCAGCACCCCTGACCGGCTCCTGACCCAACTGTCGAGGACAAGGATCAGCCGGGCTCCGCTCACCGTACTTGGCCAGGACACAGGTTGTGGGACGCAGGGCAGGGACTCAGGACACAGGACGAGGGGCACAGGGCACAGCACGGGGCATGGCACCAAGGTCAGAGGACAAGAACACGAGAAGAGACAAAGTCAGTCACAGGCCAGCCTGAGGCACCGGATACCCTAAGTCAAGTGCCGGACCCCCAGGCCCGGTGGCTATGCCACACGGGGTGAGGCTGAGTGGGGCAAGAACAGAGAACAGAAGTCTGACCCTGGGCCAAGCCCGCCTCCAGCACCAGCTGCGCTGGGACACGAAGCCACGCCTGCCCCCAGCCTCTGTTTCCCCCGCAACCCCCGAGAATGGAGGGAACCCCCAGGACTCTGAGCAGCCTCTCCTGCGCCGGCCCTGCAGACCCTCAACAGAGGAAGGGAGGACCCACGGCCCGCCCCGGCCAGGCCCCCGCGTCAGGCTGCAGGCCCGGGCGGCTCTGGTGCAGGTCCAGAGGCAGGACCCTGGAAGAACCAGTGGCAATTCCTCCAAGGGGGCACCTGAGCCCACCAGCCACCCTCCTGGGGTCTGCAGCAGCACCTGCTCGGCCTGCTTCCCCAGGCTCCCCCAGCGGTCACCGTGCCCTGGGGCTTGGTCCAGCAGGCCCAGGGGGGCCGAAGGAAGGCTTGTTCCAGAGAACATTCTGGACATGGGGCTGACATCTCACACAAGGAGCGGTCGGAACCAGGAGACGAAGGAGAAGCAAAAGACAGAGGCGGGAGGAGGCTGGTGAACCAGCCTTACCCCGACATCTTGGGCCCTGGGCGGGGAGGGGAAGGAGGGAGGGGAGGCCTGAAGGGGAGGAAGAGATGGGTGTGGGGGAGGGCTGGAGGGGAGCTGTGAGACCCTGTGTGAGGGTCCGTGGGGCCCTCGGCCGAGCCCCAGGGTGAGTGTGGGGCTGTGCGCTGATCCAAGGCCATTCCGGCTCATGCCGAGGCGGGCGGTCTGTGAGCTGGGAGCGTCCTCTGAACACAAACAGGCCTCTGTTTACTTTGGAAACAGGGGTAGGAGGCCGAGGGGGCAGGGAAAGAGGACGCCCTGCAGAGGAGGCTCAACCCGCAGTCTATAAACACACACTCACGCTGCAAGGACAGCGTTCAGTCCCTCTCCCAAGGCCACCTGGTGAGTCGGTCCCGGGGTCCCCAAAAGCCAACCTGCAAAGATTCCTGATGATTCCACTGCCTGAGGCAGGGCCCAGCCGAACGGCAGCCAAGGGGTCATCCGGAGTGGACGCTGTCCCGGCC